>NC_056747.1:537303136-537515636 GCF_019279795.1 Protopterus annectens | reverse complement strand
CTCAGGAGAGAATCAGCAATGGATGGAAAACGGATAAATCTGCTATTGACTTTCTTGGAGGTGGTTTTGGAGTCTAATGCTTTTTGTTTTGAAGATCAGTGTTACCTCCAGAGGGATGGCGTAGCTATGGGCACATCTTGTGCCAATAGCTACGCCAACCTTTTCATGGCAGAATGGGAACACAGATTCATGTTTCAACTAACTGGCTTTAAGGATTTTGTCTTATTTTATAGGAGGTTTGTGGATGACCTCTTCTTGTTGTGGAGAGGGTCATCCGAAGAACTGATATAATTTATTAATGAGATTAACTCACTAACAGAATATTTAAGGTTCAGCTTTGAGTATTCTGAGGTGAGAATACCTTTTTTGGATATTTATGTAGAGAAATTAGACAATGGTTTGATAAACATGGGACTTTATAGGAAGTTGTGTCATAGAAATGTATTGCTACATCGTCATAGCATGCATCCAGGATATATATATGATAACATCATTAAAGGGCAAGCGATGAGGATTTCTAGATACTGTCCTATTGATTCAGGATTTAGAAATGAGCGGAATGATTTAAGTGAGAGACTCTTGGTGCGTGGTTATAGCACAAGTGATATAAATAAAGGGACACAAGGGATAGATTTAATGAGATCAGGGGTGGCAGCACCCTATTTCTCTAGCCATATAGGTGGTGAAAGTAGAACTGGAGATACCCCGATGTCAAGGGAGCTGAGAGTTGATAATGTGGTGTGCCCTATCTTTTATACCAAGGATGGGGGTCAAATTAAGGATGTTATTAGAACACATTGGGACATTTTATTAGTTGACCCAGAGGTTAAGGAAGCTTTAGGGGTGGCCCCGAGATTTATATACAAGAATAAAAAGAATCTGAAAAGGCTTCTCTGTTATCAAAAGGAGACATTAAGAGGAGGTATAGGTACATCTTATGGAATGTTACCTTGTGGGCATTGTAACTTTTGCCACCTGATTGATCCAGACCCCCTATTTGTTCACCCTATTGACTTGAGATCTTATACATTTAGGGTGAGAGAGAACTGTATGTCCACAGATATTGTTTATCTGGCACATTGTGAAGCCTGTCACGCATTCTATATAGGGAAGACCAATAGGTGTCTTAGAGATAGAATGCGTGAACATATGTATAACATCAGGATAGCCTCTAAGGTAAATGCTCTAGCAAAACATGTCAGTGAGTTTGGAGGTTTCCATACATTCAGATTTAAGGTTATAGAGAGGGTTAATAGAGGGGTTAGAGGAGGTGATATCAAGACATACACTGAAACTAGAGAAGCCACCTGGATTATGAGATTGAGGTCTAATTTATACCCCGGCATTAATGGGAAAGTCTCGATTAAACCCTTCCTTAGAATGAGAGGATTAAGGACATGACACATATATATATTGTTCCTGTGTAGTTATATATGTCCATATATAAGTCTTGGTCCATATATTATTTTTATATATAGTAATTGTATAGTTGAGGTTTGTTTTTTCCCTTATACTTGGATATTTTTTGTGTATACAGGCACACATACATATATATTTTTATTTACACCTATATATATATATATATATATATATATCAGTTTGTTTTTTAGCTATACATTATATTATATTCTCATATATATATGTTTATACATGTGTTATATATGTATATATATATTTATTTTAATATGTTCAGTATAGATATATGTAAAGTTGCTTTATATATGCAATTATTAAGTGCACTTGTTTTAGTTTTATGGTTTGGTGACATGCGATTTTTGTAAGGAATTGCTTAAGTTTTTTATTTGCACTGGCACTTTAAGAATGAGTAATATGGGGGGCGTGGCTAGGATGCTGAACTGATAGCTGCACTTCATTTCAGCTCTCTTACCTCAATACAATTCCTGACAGGAATTTTACAAAATAATATTTAATTTGAAGAAATTTTTATTACTAACTTATTTCTAATAACTCTGAGCATCTATAAGAAAAATTTTATTGTCAGAACTTGAATAATTCCTGTCAAATTAATTACTGGAAAATCAGCACCAATATCAGCTTTACAGCATGAGTCATCTAAGGAATACAGCACAAGACTCTTCTCTCAAAAAAGACCTGCAGTCTCTCATTACAAATATACAGGAACTTACAATAAAAATTGACAAGATGGACAATAAAATAGATACTTTTAAAGAAAAGTGCTCACAAGAACTGGAACAGCTTCAAGAAATGTTTACACAGCAGAAAGGACAGATATCACTTATTGAACAGTCATTAAGTGACATTGACACTAGAGTCCAAATAGAAGAACAACAAACTGAATTCTTACTTCAACAGAATACATATTTACTAGAAAAGCTTGATGATATGGAAAACCGAACAAGAAGAAATAATATTAGAATATATGGTCTACCAGAAAAATCTGAAGGGGACAATATGATAAACTTTCTTACCACCTGGATACCAGATGTAACAAAAATACCTGAAGCTCTTTCATATGGTATAGAACGGGCATAGATCACTAGCAGCTTCTGGAAATGCTTCTTCTCCGGTAAGAACAAGCCGAGATCTATAATTGTGAGACTTTTTCTACACAAGATAAAGATCTTATATTAAGAAATGCTTGGGCAAATTCTCCCATCAAATACAATGATTCATTAATAAGATTTGACAATGATTATTCTACAAAGGTGGTTTCAAAAGAAAAGAATTTCTACCAATAAAAAACCTTGAAGAAAAAGCAACTGAAAGTCCATCTTTTATTTCCAGCAAGACTGAAAGTTTTTCTACCAAATGGAATAAAAATCTTTGAAACAGTAGATTCAGCAATAAAATACCTTACCAACAACAACATCCTAACACATGAAGAATCTATGGACTGGACAATAAGTACAATCAAGAGAAATGCTGAAGTAAATAATTGGAAAACTGTTGAGCAAAAGAAAAAAAACTAAAGGACAAATAATCTTACATATGTTATATTCTGTAAAAATCTAAATAATAATACTAACAACAAAAGAAAAGTTCTTACTGTCTTCAAGTTACACCAAAACAGGTACTGTTTTCAATTATATTTTAAATGTCAAAATTAGCATAAATGTAAATACATTTATCTCAAATCACATCAATATAACTAAGCATAATTTAAACATTACTCTATTTTTCATTATTATCCATCTATTATTTTCATATTCTTAATCAGAGTAATCAATGCATAATAATGTTCCCAAATAGTTTATTTATTTATTTATTTATTTATTTATTTTCTCTTTGTGTTTTGTTGTTTTTATTTTTCTCTTCTTTTTATTAAATCTTCATTAACTTATAATATTTTAATCAGTATATGGTTATATTGCTTAATAGGTATAGTAATGGCTGCTATATAACTTATTATTAGTTACATCCCTGATAGTATTACTTTTATAAGTTAAAAGTGTCCCTGTTTGGATAAACGCTAATGCTGGGCAGAAATGTGTTGCTTTTGAAATGAAGTATTTCAGTTAGGATGTATCATAAGACTACTTTAAATAATCTTAAAAGATGTTCTGCCTTTGACCCATATGCACATACTGATACAGTCCAGTGAAAAAATATGTTTTAAGTGATATTTTGAGGCTATAAGTCATGTGTGTTGTGGCTCCAGACATCCGGAGTTGAAAGATGCTTGTGACTAGCTTAGATATCCTGTTGTCTTTTATTTTGTAGAGAAATAAGGCATAGCATGTTTAAAATGCAAAGTTTGATAGTTGTGAACACTACTTCACAAACTAGAGTGCTTGCGTGCACACTACATGAGTTTGTCACCAAATAAGAGGAAGGAAAAGAAAAAAGAAAAAACACATACCTTTTCCTGCTTGGTTCTCGAGACAATTTAACAGCCACAAACATCACTAGAAACTTGAGTTACTTATTGCTTGTCGCATTTACTTGTGTACGCCATCCCCTGACTCTTTCTAATTGACGTCTAGTCAGAAAATAAGCTAGGTTCACATTTAAAGATACAGAAACCTAAATTCCTTCTAAGGAAACATAAATAATATAAAAGGTTCATATAAATATACACAGATATTTATTTTTGAAGCACTTTCAGTTTATGGCTACTGATGTCTTCTAGCACCTTGATAGATAAGGACATATATCTGCTTGTCTTTCTATCAGTTTAGATTTCCAGACATTTTAGCTATCCCTTACTATGTTTTATACAGCAGAGTTTAAAAGCAGAAATTAATCATCAGCAAATAAAATCACTGCTGTTTTACAAATTCTCTAAAGAAACTAGTAAATGTCAAGCAACTGACAGGTTTATTTTGGGAGGGTTGCCATTTCCCACGCTGGTGCTCCTGCAGAATACTACTGATGTCCTGCTGCCAAGGTATGCCCTCGGGTGGGCAGGTGGGATGCAACAAGAAGGTTGGATGTGCATTTGGCAAATCAAACATTTAGATGGCGTTATGGTATACTAGATGGAGAAAGTGGAAGCAATGATTGTATAGGCAACTATAATGAGTAACATAACAACAGTGGATTTGACCCGGTGTGTCAATTATACAATGTTTATATCCCATGTGGCTTTGGGCTTTGTCGAAGCATCTGTGTTCTACACACATATTGTGTTGGATCTGATTTGAGTGGAAGGGGGAGAGGCTTAGCCCACACCCTAATTTGTTACTGGGTTGCCATGCATTATGGGTATGCATTGTGGCAGGTATTCAACGGGCTATCCATCCTTAGATGGCTCATGCTGTTCCCGTTTGCTCATCTGAATGGTGACTGCGGCTGTGCTCTTCTTGTTATGCTGCCTGGCTGTGGCTTCACCCTTCTTATAATATTGTCTGGCTTTTTACATTATCAAGAATGACACAATACTAGTGTATGCGGGTATATCATGTTACTGTTAGTGTGGACAAGGATGCTTGACAATGCAACTATGATTCTTGGACCTTTCTGCAGACGGTGTGTTGTCTGGCAGTTGAGAGCCTGGTTGTTCCTGATCAGCGGACCTGTATTTTTGTGTTTCAATGTGACTGCATGAAAGGATGCCAGTATTGGTCTGCAAGTTTGGTGGGCAGTAGATTCGTTGGGGATTGATTTGAGGAGACACTTGTATTATGGCTGGGGCACTTGACATTTGATAAATGTATCCTCTCAATGATGCGTTCTGTCTGGTCATTGGCTGTAAAACAGCTTTTCTGAGAAATATTGTTGTGGTGCCAGTTAATGATTTGGATTATGTTTCTATATACAGTCGTGAAGCAATTGCCAGGATAAAATGGTACTCTTGCAGTGCATGGATCATCGTGGCTGTCCTCCAATGTTGGAGGAAAAACAAGCTTCTTGGACACCTTTGACGTGGTAAAGGTGTTACCCCATGGTTTGAATACGTTTTGTCTCTTTGCTGCAAAATGGGTTGGGAATTTTGGCCTGTAATATTTTCGTACATGGTGGTTTGAATCTTGGCAGCTTCCATTGTTTTGATGTGTTCTCCAGTATACTTTTGTTCAGTCATAGGATTGAATTACTTGTGTTGAGTAGGTCAGGATTGTATCTCCAGCACTTGTTGTCAGCAGATAGACTCACTGGTTGGGTGTCAGTCTAAGCTGTGGGAGTTGATGTGTGATATACATAGATGTTTGCTTTGAGGGTGTGGTCAAGTGCGCTGCAGTTTTACCTCTGTACTGTGTCAGTTTTCATTGTGCAGGGTCTCTCTGAGGGTTGATGGAAGTGTTGGCAACAAGACACTCAATCAGGTAACAACATTATGAGTGGTCTCTTGGATAAGGGAGCTGTCTAAATTGTGATCTTGTTGTCTCCAGCCATGGGAATTGTCATTGAAAAGCTGAAAAATGCAATCAAGAGGAACATATTTAATGTCTACTAAAGAAATATTAATATACTTATACATTGTATCACATTTCAGTTTATGACTTGAAACATCAAAAGTTTTTAGATAAAAGTTTTTAGATAAATCACTATGTTGCATGGTTTGTTTTAATTTGTATGTTTTAATTCTTATGCTATCTAATCCCTTTTAACAATCATATAGATGTATATACATATGTTTTACACATACTTGCTTGATAGTTGCTTGAGCATCTTACAGTATTTATAATAACATTAGATGATCCTATTTATATGTTTAAACATATATGATTTTATGATGGCAAATATATATATTTCTATCTGTCAATTAACAGCTAATTGATTTGTTGACTATATATATGAGCATTATGGGAAGCAGCATTTAGATCTGAGGAAGCTCATTAAGTGAGTGAAAGCGCTCATCAGCTGCAGCACTGTTTGTTTATCGTGGTTACTGTGGATTAAAGATTTTTATCTGAGAAGGACTCTGGTTTTTGATCTGCTGTGCTCTCACACGTCACCTTTGTTTGGTACACATTTCAGTTTATGTTAAACATGAAATATGATGTGGTTTCAGAACTATTCATGTTTTTATTCCAATATGACTTTGCAAATATTAATTTAAACACTGGTTTCGGACTTGAGTAGTCTAAAACAATTGCACAACAATGGTACTGTATTATACAGTAATGTCAGTAAATAGTTTTCAACAGATGTATGAAATATACAGTTATAGATTTTAACATGATGTTTATTAATACCCTAAATTATTTTGAAATGATACTACCTTAATCTAAATATTTGTACCTTTTTGAAACCTGCTTAGAAGTAAGTATTATTGAATTACAATAAGATGAGTAAAGAATATATGTATATATTTTAGCTGATTAGATTATCTTAATATATTATTCAATTATCTTTATTTAAAACTAAGAGGATAAGAGAAACTGATCCAAATATTATTTGTGAGGGTAGAAAGTTTGTTTGGTTAGATTCACTAACCAAACGAAGAGGTATATTACCTCATAGCAATAGGGAATGGTTTTAAGGTTAAGAATTACAAGTTTGGAAGTTCTTTGTTTTTTTTTTATTCTATCACTTTGGTGTCACTCAGAAACGTGCAAAAATCATACAAGAAAAACTTTTTGAATTCTGTATCCAAGATGGAACTAAGAATAAACAATATTTACATAAACTTACACATAAAACAAACTCAAAACTAGGAAATGAAATGTTTATCCATAAATGTTAATGGTCTAAATAATAGTAATAAAAGGAGAAGCCTATTCAAGTACATAAACTTACATAAACCACAAATAGTCTTTTTACAAGAGACACACTTATTAGATAGAGATATAAACAACTTAAATATTAATAATTACACAGTACTAATAAACTCTCAATACAAAACAAAAAGAGGAGTAGCTACACTACTGCAACTCAACTATAACACCTAAAATAATTACTACTCATCAAGATACATCAGGTATGTTTTGTCTAGTTTCAATAGAGTTAAATAAGAGAATCTATATGTTAGTAAATCTATATTGGATCCCAGGACTAGGATTAAAACAGTTAAACAGCATTTTGAAGAGATAATTCATTTAACTAAGGGTAGCCTGATATTGGCAGGAGACTTCAACTGTATAATGAATGAAAAAGATACAGATTCTAAATCCAAAAGAAGAAAACAACCCATCTCTAAAGCACTATCAAAATGTATAGATACATTGTATTTAAAAGATATAAATGAATTTGCAGAACCAGACTCACTAATCTTCACATTTTATTCTCATAGATATAAAACTAACTCTAGAATTGATAGAATATATGTTGCCAATGACCTAATAACAAAAATTGACAAAGTCAAAATCATAAAGTGTCCTTTATCTGATCATAATGCCATAGTCTTTGAGATAGAGCTTACACCATTTTATTCAAATCCCATTACTAGGATACCTTCCTATATCACAAAATTGAGAGATTTCAAAGAATTTTATGAAGAAACAATCAAAAACTTTCTAGAAATAAATTACACAGAAGATATTTCAGAAATATATGTCTGGGATTCATTAAAAGCAGTTACATATGGGAAGATATTATCCTGGTACATAAATAAAAGGAAGTTATGGAATAAAGATATGCTAGACTTACAAAACAAAGCAGATAAATTGAAACTGGAAATACAAAAGGGTAATGCTACTCAAGTTCAAGAACTTACACAAATCAATAAGAAGTATACAGAATTGCTACACCATAAGATTATGATTAACTTAGAAAAGATAAAATAAACTCATACTCTACTAATTCAGCACACCTGAGATACTTAACTAATAGAACAAAAAATAATTAAATCTAAGCAAATAAAAGAAATATTTATTCCCAATACTAACAAAAGAGTTACGGAACTAAATGATATTTTAGAAGCATTCAGACTCCAATTTAACATTGATAATTCCATAAATACTCAAGATACACCTACTAAGGATATAAAAAATACTTAGAAAACAATATTCATATTAAATTAACACAAGAACAAATAGACATTATAAACAAACCAATCAATATGACAGAATTAAAATCACAAATTAAAAGCTCAAGACAAATAAAGCACCTGGCCCAGACAATATGCTACCAGAAATGTATAAATTAATACCCAATCAAGCCATATCTTTATTATTAAAAGTATATGATATAGCCAATAAAGATTTGAATATACCACCCTCTTGGAAATATTCATTGATATCCCCAATTATCAAACCAGATAAAGATGAGAAACAGTGTTCCTCATATAGGCCAATATCATTACTCAATATAGACTACAAGATGTTTATGGCTATATACGCAGATAGGATCAAACACTTTCTTCCTTTCTTAATTCACAAAGATCAAACAGGTTTTATTAAAGGAAGAAATACTTCAGATAATATTAAAAGAATACTAACATTAATAGATTATAGCAAACATAAAGTCCTAAATTTAAATGTAATCTCATTAGATATTAATAAAGCTTTTGATTCGGTTAATTGGAACTTTCTTTCACTAGTTTTAAAAGAATATAACTTTCCTTCTAATTTTAATAATCTTATCCAAATACTATATGAAAAATCTACTGCATATGTTAAACTGGGATCATATAGATCAGGCCCTATAACAATCAAAAAGGGAACTAAACAAGGTTGCCCTTTATCACCATTGTTATTTGCATTACTCATAGAACCCTTTGCAAATCAAATCAGATCAAACAATAACATAAAGGGCATTTGTATTAATAAAATGTTAAACCTTAAAATCCAACTCTTTGCTGATGACATACTATTAACTCTCTCAGATGCAAATGAGTCTTTGAATGCTCTATTTAACTCCATGAATAAATTTCAAAATATTTCAGGCTTAAAATTTAATGAAAACAAAACTAAAATTATGCCCTGTAATTGTAAAAAAAATAATATAAACAAAAGATTTTCCAAATATATAGTAACAGAAAGTAAATTATTATATCTGGGAATAAATCTACTCAATGAATTAACAGATTCTCTAATATTTAACTATAATAAAATACTAGACAAAATAGAACAAACAATTGGTTACTGGAATAAATATATCTTTTCAACAGCAGACAGATTATATCTTATTAAAATAATCATATTTCCCAAAATATTACACTTAATACAACATTTTTCATTGCCACCTCCCAAATATATTATTCAAAGATACAATAAACTAATTTTAAATTTTCTATGGTTTCCAAATAAACCCCGTATAGCCTTAAATAAACATTTGCCAGATTGGGAAGATGGTGGAATTAATTTACCGGATATTGATTTATATATTACCTCATTTGTTATTAAAAACATAACACTATGGTTAAATAATTCATACACACCTATATGGAAACAAGCCCATGAGCAGATTTACATAGAAATCAATTATAATCACATACAAGACAACTTAACAGTAATACCATCACCCCTTATATGGATGTTAAAAGATTATTTTTAGGGAAAAGGAATAATATTAATAAATTGCCATCAAACTATGTAAGTTCTACACTTTCAGTGTTCAGAACATATATAAACAAAATACCAAATATTAATTCTTGGATTTTTCTTATTTTCCCTATAGCTTTTACACCAAATATTCTAGATACATTCCAAATATCTAAAATAAATATACTTAAAGAAGAAACATTACTCTTTTGGCATCAACTTATAGAGAAAGGGAAAATTCTAACAAAGGAACAGATAATTTATAATTATAATATAAATAAAGACAATTGGCTGTTTTTACAAAATCTAATGCATTTTCTTATAAATAAAATAGAACAAATGCAACCTTCAGTTAGACATGAAGCTCCAAAACTCATTGAATACCTTATTCTTATCACAAAACAGCCTTATCAGGGTACAGGTTATTTGTCTAATATCTATAAAATTGTTAAAAAAACAAAAAAACTATCATGAAAAATCATACTGGGATTATTATACTTTAATAAACAACCATCCTCCAGTTGAAGAAGAAAAAAGTAATATTCTAAAATCTTCCAAATTTTCTACATGATCAAAATACTGGCAATTATTCACTTGGAGATATCTACACAGAAGTTTCTATACACCACATAGGTTAGCCAAAATGTATTCTATTGAAGATCAATGTTGGAGATGCCATATCAAGATAAAAGCAGATTGGCAGCATGTTTTTATGAATGTATATGTCTCAATATGTACTGGAAATCCATTAATTATTTTTTTCAGACTGTTTATAATGATAATTTTCAATTAACAAAGTCTTTAATTTTATTCAACTCTCCTATTCCAAACTGTGTACCAAAAAAGACACTAAAATCCTATGGTCACTATTGGCAATTTCACGTAAAATCATAACTATACACTGGAAAAATGAGGCTTGCCACGTTCAAGGAATTTGAGACTTTAACAACAACAGTTGCTCACATGGAAATATTAACAGTGAAGAACAGAACTAAAAGATCTACTTCTTACTATTACTCTTGGATGAAAGTACTGGAAATACTTGAAAATATCGAAGAAGATATATCATCTTATGTTTCTAACTCTATATAATATAGAATTTCAATGTTATTTGCATAGACACCAATGTAAATAGTTATATAATGGTTTGAAGTTAGTAATGTTTTAGAATTGTAAATATGTTATTTATCTTTATTTCATGTAATGTTTAAGACATCTTATTTGAAATAATAAAAAAAATATTTAGTGAAAGAATGAGTAATACTTTCTCGCTTTTTTAGATTTAAATTGTGTGATGTTTGGAGAGTTTAATAGGTCTGAAGAAGCCGTAAGGTAAAAGCGCTAACCTGTACTGATATTTGCATTCAACTTCTGTTTTTATTAAAGAAAGGTTCGTGAACTGAATGAGTTGTGGTTCTTATCGCTTGTGAAATTAGGACTCTTGAAGTTCTGGGGACTTGACATATGAACTTGTGTTTCATCTACTGTGGTTTGCTCCTACTAATTTTTGTTTACTATAACTAAAATGTGTCAGCCTCATAACAGTTTTAATGAAAAATTATGTATATGAAATGTAACATATTCATGTAGTATTTAAGTATTATCTAAATGTTAAAAATGATATAGTACGCACCCTTATTTATATGTGTGTATGTGTGTGTGTATATATATATATATATATATATATATATATATATATATATATATATATATATATGCGTGTGTGTGTATATGTATAAACCGTTATGCATGTGCACTCAGAAATTTTGAATCTCAAATGTACAGTTAGAAATATATTTGCACTTATATATATATGTGTGTGTATGTGTGTGTATATATATATACAGATCTACTAAATTTAATATAACCTGCAAAACATTGACGCAGAAAATGTTCAACACAAAAAAGATGGCTAAATGTGCATGCTAAAGACACAACTTAAGAGCATACAAAAGATAATATTTTTTTTTCCAGTAAAATTTTATTTATTTATTTTATTTTCCATTTGTTTACTGGGGATGTTCAACTAGCCAGAGGCCTGGGAAGAAAAGCTCCTTTATTTAAAAAAAAATTGACAAAACAAAGAGATGTCTAACAAAAAATGTACAATATAGAGTAGTAATATTCTGAGTAAAAAAAAATGCTAATTAGCAATCTGACAAAAAATAAAAGTAGATTGTACCATCATAGGGAATGGTAGATTTTTATGTGAAATGTAATGGAATAGGAGGAAATATTACTAAAAGCATATATGGTATAGAAGGCAAGAAAAAATAGATATGTTGGAGGCACATATACAGTGACAGCAAGGCAGTGTGGAGATGAGTTTATAAGGAGGGAAAGAAGATGCACACAGAAGACATGAGATGGATGTGAAGTGATTAAAGGAGTAGTAAATTAGCGGTAGGGAGAGAGACGCTGAAAAAAGCAGCTTAGAATATAAAAAGAGAAAAGACAATTATGGTTGAAAGAAAAGGGATGGGCAGAATACATCAGCCTGGGTTAGTGCAGGAGAAAGCCAGGTGTCATTTTATTATTTAACAATTTCTGAGTCATCATCCATTTGATAGCATCCTCACAGCTTGAATTATATCATCTTCAGGATGACTGTTTAATTGTTTATAGTGCTGTTTATTGAGCATACTAGCTCAGTGTTTGCCCTGTGCTATTGCTCACTGCTTATTATAGAGTGTATCATCCTCAAGTTAGTAGTTGAGTCAGCTCTGGAATCGCTAGGTAGTAGAAAAACAGCTGTTTGTTGCCATCTTTATGAAAGAATCATTCATTCTTTGAGTTAGTGACACTGGCATGAAAATATAAGGGCTGCAAATGCAATTAGTTTACATTTTTGAGTTGCTTGCACAAACGCACTTGTTTCACTTTTTTGTATTTAAGTTAATTATCTTTACTGTTGAAATGTATGAGCTATCATGCTTGTGCTAACGTATTTTGATCTAATATAGTAGGCCATTCAGTGTTAATAACACTTTATGGTATCATGCTACAAATAACACCATTATACATTTTATCCCCCATCAGACATGTCCAGTGGTTCCACTCCCTTTACCTAGCTTGGCCCATTTGTTCTATCAGAGTTTGAGAGCCAGACATCCTTGGAAAAGGTGAGATTCCTACCATCCAGTCATTTCTACCTATTGTACCTGATCTCCATGACCTTCATACAGCAGCAAGCGTCACAGAGAATTTCTACACCCATTTACAAAACAAATACAGCTATCTGTCTCCACTAGAACCAAGTATCATGGGAAAAAAACTACCCTGGTAGTCATCTACCATAAATAAACTCTACAACAAAAAAGATAAACTCCTTCATTTGTAGCAGACCCAAAACCCTTGTCAATGAAAAATCTCAAAAGCATTACAAAAAAAACGTGAAATACTATTATTACTACTTATTCTTTCGGATTGTCTCTGTTGGCGGTCACCACAGCGGATCACCTGTCCGCTCATGATTGGCAGTGGAGTGTTTACAGTGTCAAGTTGCCAGCCCTGCGCCCAACCTTCCACAGAAGGCACACACATGCACACATGCCTAGGACTGATTTAGTGTGTCCAATCCACCTACAGCATGTATTTGGGATGTGGGAGGAAACCGGAGCACCCGGAGGAAACCCACACGACTACAGGGAGGACATGCAGACTCCGTACAAAAGGTACCCCAGCTGAGGATCAAACCAGAGAACCTCTTGCTGTGAGGCGGCAACGCTAACTGCTGCACCACCACGGCTGCCCTACAAAAAAAAATAAAAAACTGAAATACTAAAGGCTCCTAACCTTAAACGAAGGCACGCCCATTCACGCATATCTTTCGAAAGCTACTTGACTGCGGGGAGGACATGCAGACTCCACATAGAAGGCGCTCCAGCCGAGAATTGAATGGGAGAACCTCTTGCTGTGAGGTGACAATGCTACCGCTGCACCACCACGGCTTAGTGCAGTGAATGGTAATGTGATCAAAAATAGCCATATCCTCTACCAAGCTGAATAACTTGCATGGACACAACAGCAAAAACTGTGCCCTAGTTAAGGCATGCCCTCCAGGCTGATTTCCTTATTCACAGGAATGAGATTCATTATTTTTTCTTTTACATTTTATCCCTATTGTTTTATCATTTTCATACTGCTATGGTATCCATCTTGTGTTCTTGGCAATTCTTCAAATCAGTATACTATGCATGATGCCAATCTTTGATACAACGATAATGTAAAGTCCTGTAAACGGGTTTAGTAATCTGCTTTAACATTGTAGTTAACATTTTTTGTATTGCAGTTCCATTAGTATTCTATACTACAGTCACCACAGACATTTTAGTTGTAGTTCGTTATATAAGATTACGTCTGCTCCTGATGTACAGCATTAAGACCGGGTCTTCTTACATAACCATATTATTGGCTCAGGAAATGGATGTTATGAATTTCTTGAAAGCAAAGTAGTTATAATGAAAGGCCTAATTAAAGTCTCTTGAAGAGCATGTGGAGCTTTAGCTGCCCAAATGTGGCAGCATGGAAGTAAGTAAAAGCTTCTAAAGCTTCTAGTTGAATCGTACTGTAATTGACTTTAAACTGTGCTGGTGTTGGGTATGTGGCAGCATTTAAAGCTATTTGTGTTCTGAGTAAAGTCTCAAGTGACTGACATCTGTTTAACACCTTGAGGTAGACTTTGTTTTTTAACATGGAGGTTCATATACAAGAACCCAGCTATATCATAAAGGATTATTATTGTGTCTCCAACCATGACAACGTTGTTATATGTCTAAGAAATATAACAGTAAGAGCTCTGCTTTGCACTACTCTCAAAGAAAATCTCGATATCCATTCAGTATGATTAGGGAGACCTGATCTTATTAGTTGGCAGTATAAGGAACTGCTTCTACTGTGTACTACTATTTACAGGAAGAGAAATAAAAAAGTGGAGGAGTGCTAAGTGTATTACAGCACTGAAATGTGTAACACACGTAGTGCTGACACTTCATTCTTTATTATACACAGAACTTTAGCTTCCCAAATGTACTATAACGTAATATAAAATGCAAGTATAGGAGCATAAAGGGTCTTACAGCTTTAAAAGCTATAACTCATTTAGTGCTGTCTCAGAGACAGTGGTCAGTAGTAGTATGTCTCTGTCCCTGTAATAGCTTTAAAAGCTGTTATAAATTTCAGACATCTGCACACACACAAATAGTGTGGTTTTGCAACGTGTAGATTTACCTTCCTGATGCTGCTCTTTGGTGTGCCCTTTTTCTGCTTTAGCATGACACTGCAAAATTAACAGTGGCAAAAGGTCAGAGGCATAGCTAGGGTAGAGTGAAGGGGCAAATGCTATGGCTGCAAAGTTATAGGAGGCTGAAAAGGTATGGCTGCAAAGTCATGTGGGGCAGAAAAGACTAATCATGATTGGTCTTTGATGCATTACTGGAGCACAGTAACTAGCTAGTGAGGCACACAGGACATGTGAAAAAAATGTACCATGCTAATTTAGAGTGTGATATTTTGCAACAACTGACTCATAACCCACAGTTAAAAATGAAAGACCACTCCTCTAAAAAAAGAATTGAATGCCATAGTATTATTAACCCTGGCAATGTTCACAACACAGAAAAACTACTAATTTGCCATGCTCAAGGATTGCAGTTTAGATGAAGTATTATGTTACATTGCAACAAGTTAGGGCTATAACTACTAATACAACAGTAGTGGATAATTTCATGCAGAAAGACATTTGTGTCTCAGTAGAAAGAGAAAGGAAAATCATTAACCCAAATCTAGGATCAGAAGGACAGACTTCATTTTTTCTGTGCTATATTGTAAGGAAAGTACATTTAAACGAATGCAGTAGATTCTGCCAACATCCAAGATAAAACACATTTTCCCATTGCAGACTCTGGTGAATGGCAAAGTAGTTTACATGTCTGTCAAAGGTGTTTTTGAAATGGAATCAAGAGGGACAGTTAACAGCTCTTGGATTGCATTGACAGTTGACACTTCAGGAAAAACGTGGGAGAGGGTCAGCACCTGAATTTAATTAATACTCAGAAGCCTTAAACAAGCAGTTCAACTAGTGTATTTTGTTGAGCATTTATAACTGTTGTTGTGTACGAACTGCTCTGAGAAGACAAATAGAAAGTTAAAATGAAAATAGGTTCTAGAAGCTGCACAGGATACCTGACACCATTTATGGGTCTATATTATTTCTTCAACAGCTTAGGTTGTCGAATGCTCAATGATCGACACCTAAGCGTTGAAGTTTCAATATTGCGAATGGCCATATAAGCAAATTCTTTCCTTGGGAAAGAATTTGCTTGGCTGTTATTGGGGATTTGCCCTTTCCCCAATGTAGAGCGATCTCGGAGTTGGTATATTTATTTGGGAGGGGGGTGAAGATCCCACTATATATAGGTTGAAAAGTTAATTTTATTTCATGATGACCTAGTGAATTCTTTCCCTAGGAAAGAATTTGCATATATGGCCATTTGCGATTTTGATCAATGATCGATGAATCTCAATGATTGACACCTAAGTGTTGAAGTTTCAATATCGCGAATGACCATATAAGCGAATTCTTTTCTTGGGAAAGAATTTGTTTGGCTATTATCGGGGATTTGCCCTTTCCCCAATGTAGAGCGATCTCGGAGTTGGTATATTTATTTTGGGGGGGATGAAGACCCCACTATATTTAGGTTGAAAAGTTAATTTTATTTCATGACTGCCAAGCAAATTCTTTCCAGAGGAAAGAATTTGCATATATGGCCGTTTGCGATTTTGAAACTTCTACGCTTAGGTGTCAGTCATTAAGCATTTGACAACCTAAGCTGTCTAAGAAATAATATAGACCCCCATTTACATAGAAGTTAAAAAAAAATCTTCCGGTACAGTAAGACTTACGAGTCAGGGGCTTTAAGTAGAATCTGGGAAAAAGACCTACAAGGTCACTTTACAACAGCATGTCCATAAAAACAGAAAAAGCATTTAATGATTCTGGTGTATTAAAATAGTTATGGTACAAAGATATAATACAATAACTGAGTTACAGTGGTAACTGTAAACTAAGATATGATGTGAGTTTTCAGGCTTCTCCAATGAAAACAGAATTGAGACAGACAAAAACACTGTACCAAACAAATGCAGCAACATTGAGCCACCCTGTATTCTGTTTCTGGTTTCTGTAATAAAACAATTTAGATCTGAATATTTTGGTGTAGCACCATACCTCAACTTATTTGGTTAAGAATGCTGGGTAAAGCCAAAAATCAGGTGGGAGGGCAAAATCAAGATGAGTTTTTAAACTTTGTTAAATATTACTGCAATTCACTTAAAGTTAGTAGAACAATACATTTTGCATCAGGATGCATTTTTAATAATTAAGAAGTATAAAACTCTCTCTCTGATATTACTAACCGACTGTAATTATGAGCGACTTGCTAGGAAATCAAACATTTTTTGAGAGACAGAGCAAACATTTGAAGCAAAATCAGGGACATTCTGCAAATATAGGGACAGAGAGACATGAGCAGCACTCAAAGCGGGATGTCTGATCACAGTAATCCATTCCAGGATTTGAACACTTCTGTGGGAGAACTGAATTTTAAATGTTACAGTTATGATTTCCTTAATGTTATGGCTGTACAAATCTCGGCAGAAGAGTAAGAAAATTGTAGTTTAAACAAATGAGACAATTAACACTATATAGTCTTAAAATAAGCTGAGGCTTCATTTTTAGACAATTTCATGTGGTTTGACGTTACCATGACATTCATAGTATCAACAAGCAATGGAATTAAAGAAACTCCAGCCATAACCAACTTCCCATCTTCAGACTATGGAATACTAAATGGGCAAATCTGGAACATTTACTAACAACTAGGAAGGGACTTACATCATTGTCAAACGATTAATTTATACATATAAAAAATCTCTTTTGAAGCCCAGTCTTTAGCTGCTTACCAGAACTGGGTGCAACATAATGAGATGAAGTTAGAAAAGTTACCATGAGGTTCACATGAGGTGTACGCCTCATGCTAACTTTTTTTCAGATTCAGAGCCACCCTACCACTGTGTTTCTACATGAAGACCAGCACTGTGGTGGGCTGTCTCTGCAACCATACTAGATAGTAATGAGACATTCCAGGGAGAGGCATATGCTAATTAGACTTGTTTTTTTCCCCTGGAACTGCCTGTGGTAAGATATTTACTCAACCTCATGATTCAGAGAATTTCTTGGCTTTAGAAATTAACACGGCTGTTCCTGACCACTCTTGAAAATTGGTATGGGCAGTTTGTTCATAGCCAAATAATATACATACTATCAACGGTCAATAAAACAAAGAAGCCAGGGATTGTACTCAGAACATTTGTAACATGTGGCTTCCCAGTTACAACTGTGTATTTGCTTAAAACCTGTCAGGTCAACAACTAGATAAATGGATGTGTGACTGTATTGCAGCATATATACACTTCACCTTTTTTATTTTTACTCCAAAGAAAGCTATTGCTTATACACTTCTCTATATAAGCTGTGTTCTGCTGTGTTTATATGCCTTATGTACATAATTAATTATAACTCTGTATTTACTGAGTTCAGCACACTGCGGTGGTGGTGCTGTGGTAGCGTTGTCGCCTCACAGTAAGACGTTGTCCTGTTCGATTCTCAGCTAGAGCATCTTCTGCGTGGAGACATGCGTGAATGGGCATACCTTCATTGAAAGTTGTGCGTCAGGGCTGGAAACTCGGCACGTAAAAAATTGACTGCCAATCATTAGCAGACCGGAGTTCTGCTGTGGCGACCCCTAACTGGGAAAAGCCGAAATACACAACATTTACTGAGTTCAGCATTTTTTTTCTGATGGTCATGACTGAAAAAAGTAGTCATGCAAGGTTGTTAACCATACATAACAATAAATGTTCAAAGTCTTTACTGCTGCACTAGCATGAAGCTGTATGTGTTCGTGGGATATAATAGCTCCCCAGTCTCAAAAGTTCTTTGTGTCCCCTTGATACATGCACCCAGCCTGCCATAACTCAAGTTTCAAACAGACACGAGAGCAGCCTGGACACAAAAAATATTCAGTACTTTTCTTGGCCCCCAAAATGGAGAGAGCTTACTGTCCTGGAGGAACAAACAGAAAAGTTAGAGATACGTAACTTTACCAAATGGCATAACTATATATAATAAAAGGGCGACAGAGGAAGAGAGGGAGGCCCGGTTCTACTTTAACCATTCAATTGCTAGCAGCTTGAATTCCTGAACTTGCAGCCAGAGGCTCAAGTGGCTGTTTCCCTGTCTGCACACCTGGCAAAGCAGCTGCACATACATGAATTTGTGGACACAGCTGCCACAACGGTCAAATGTCATCAAGGTTTTGTCACATAACTGGCAAGAGGGGAAGGGAATGGGGGGGTAGGGAAGAGGGGGATTTTATGTTTAGGGAGTGACTGGGAGTTAGCTCAGAGTTGTGATCAAGGATGGAATTTGGGATTTTAGGTTAAGGGAGCAACCAGAAGTTAGTTCAGAGTTAAGGTCAGGGAGGGTAGGAGAATTTTAGCTTTTAGGAAGTGACCAAGGGTTAGCTTACAGATGAGGGGGGGATGTTTAGGCCTAGACAACGACTGGTTGTTGTTTTTAGGGTTAGGGTTATGTGGGGATAGATGCATTAGTGGTAGTGCATGGGAATCAGGATTATGGTAGTTAGGACACTTGCCAATATGAGCGAGTGGCAGCAGGGAACCTGCTAATGGTAGCTGAGCACTTGTAGTAGACCTGGGAGGGAGAGGTTACAGCAGCAGTGATAAGGTTAGTACAACTTACACTACAGGTGAACATAGAGTTATCACTGCTGCAGTAGCCTAAAACTATACGAGTAGACTACCCTATCATTTCCAGCCTGGAAGGAAGAAGGATTAGGATACATATGCCCCTGGAGTATGGTCCTAGCAAAGTCTGTTCTGAACCTGAAGAAGGAGTCCAGTAGTTGCCTGTATGGTGCTTTCAGAATCCACCCATTTCCTGCATGCCATCAATGTAGAGAAGGCTGTAGTAGAATGTGCCTTGATTCTTCCTGGTAGAGATTTCCCATAGTGAGAATAACAAAAAATAATAGGCGACCTCTGCCTAACATACAAAGCCATGTCAAACCCAGATCTGTTGCACATGCTACACTTAAAGAAACCCCTTGCCACCACAATAAACAGAAAATGCTGGAGGGATCGATTCCTGTCCCAGAGACTTCCCATGCTCTGGAACAGACTACCCATTCATGTCAAGCAAAGCTCCTCATTAGCCCTCTTTAAGAAAAATCTTGACAATTGGATAGGAAATAGGAAATTTACCCTGGGGATCACTTCTGTGGCTCTGCTAGACGGGTGCAGGAAAATAAATTTCTTGGGTGGTGAAAGCCAGGGAACTTTTTTGGCTAGGCTTATATAGGCCCCAAGGCTGATAGCCTAGTACCTACCTATGAACCTATAAAGCTTTTGTTTGCTGCAATCAGTTCATTCATTTACTCCATGGCTACTCTGGGATGTAGGACACACACACGCACACAGATATTACCATAATTACAGCCCTTTCCATGATTTTATACATCCAGATGGTTGATTATGATAAAATGAATGAGGAATATACATAAATAATGACCAAGTATTTCAGCTTGCTGCTGTGAGAACCATACAGTGCATCCCATTCCACACACCCCCACCCTCTCAACCTCTCAAATCAAGAATCAGAGACAAAGACCCAAAAATCAGAAACAGATTTTAAAAATATTTTATATACTTGGAAAGTTGCATTAGTAAGCACTTTCTGAAGGACACAAAGTCTGAAACTCACAATCCTGTCATAACGTAGTGACTGCAGTCCACAACAGTTTACCAGAAAACCACAAATTTTGCAAATAACAGACCAAAATAATTTTCAACAACTTTGCTTAAGAATTCTGGTCAAAGCCAGAAATAATAACAGGGGGAAGACAAAGACCCCCAAATGGGGCAAATTTTAAATGCTGCTTTTTTGTCCATTTATAAACCCACTAAAAAAGGTATCTATTTTCAAGGGTGCCCTAGACATACTGTGTAAATGGATTGCTCATAGTCACACAATAGGCAAATGGAGATGGTAGGATTCAAACTCTACACTTTTGAGTACAGGAATTAATTTAACAGTTCAGAGCCTTAAGTGCTAGATGACAAGTTTACAGAAAAACAACAGCAAATGGCTAGATGATAATCAACTTATTGTAAATACCAAAAAAAAGAAAATCTAAAGTAATATTCTTCAACACACAACCATAGCTGAAAAACGTAACAAACCTTTCTACCCCTCGTTATATACAACAACCAAAATAATGAATGTATATTGTCTCTCAAATACCTGGGCCTATTTCTTTCCCCCATTAACCATATTGATTCACAATGACAACATAAAAGCAGACAAACTCAGTGGTATATGGGTGTCACTGAATTTCCCAAATTCATTATCCCTGATAGTACAAAAACAATACTGCAGCCTAAACCTGAATATAGACGTTGCCTATACTTTAAAAAATAACTTTACAGACAATCATCAACAGAAATCTGTTATTTTATCCTTTTCCACATATCCTCACTAAAAAGCAATACACTTCTTTAAAATATACAAATTGGCTACCAGTTTGTGAACGCACAGACCTCCTCCCAGCTGTTATAATCCATAAAACCCTGAAAACTGAAGATTGCCAACCCTAATCTCCAAATTACTTGTACAGTGCTATCATACAACTTGGCTCCCAAACTAACAGTTCAACAAGTACTCTAGTGAACTCCAAATAACTTAAAAGCCACAGAGCTTCTTGTTCATAGGCCCTAAATTACAGGATGCAACTTAAGAAACTGTCCCTTATACCAAATTTTAAGAGAACACCTACTCTATCACGTAAATGAAACAGCCTTATGTTCTTGCTTCAACTGGCCATAAAAAACAGAACACGTACTACTGTTTTACCAAATACAAACCTCCCACTGACGTTGAATGATCAGAATCACTGGGTGCAGTTTTTGACACATTTTTAACCAAATATAAAAATCAAATCTTCAGACATAATTAACTGTTACTTATTTAAAATATAATTACTAACCCACTAATACTACATAAATAGTTCTCCATTGCAGCACTACTAAGTAATAAAGGACTGCATTATAATTCACAACAGTAAATGTTAATTCTATTGTATAACCTGTACTTTGATGATGTATGTTTTGACAATGTGTAGCCACTTGTATTTTATCGGTGTACACTCAGCTTATTACTGTATTACATTTATCTGAAATCTTTCAATTTTTAAATGTAATTTGTTTTCGTATAATCTGTATTTCCATATGCCATGTTAATTCCTAGGCTATAGATGAAATGGGTCCATTTGGATCAGTTCACTACCCTGGTTAGTAAACTTAATAAATAACTGAAAGGTCACTGGGATTTATCCTTCATCAGTGGTGCTTGCTTTTTAAAAGGCGTTTTTTCTCATTACTTTCAGTACTGCCCCACCTATAAACCACTTCCTGTGTAGCCTTCACCACATCGATTAGCTCCTACCCCACTGAAAGGTGCAGGAAGACGCACAAAAAATGCATACAATTATGTACTTCAGTTCTCAAAGCCCATATAAGTCATCATTCCTGTTTTCAGTAAGAGTTGCTCTGTTCCTGTCACCCACGCTTATGAAAAGTCAGTCAGTTGAATGGAGTGAGAAGGACTGCACTTACTCCACAAGTCAGCTCTAACAGGAGATCAGTTAGAATAGAAAATAACAGGTTTAGTATTCCAGGAGCCAGGGGAAATTACAGGGGCTCACAGTTTCAAAGAATGGGCTCTGTCTTGATCCCAAGTGGAGCCACCACTGGTCTGAAACAGTGATGTAGCCCTCCGTGTCTTCAGCGCATTGCTGGCATTCATTTGTTGGCGGTACATTTACAGCCAAAACTGAAGCACTTAGTTTGCAGCATACGCTGTAACAACTGCTTGCCACAGTTTGCTACAGTTTAAAAGGACAGGAGAGAAGAGCTTTTCTTTTTCTTTTTTCCTCCTGTGAAATATAACTTTGTTAAGCATCTTTATTCTCTCAGAAAGGTGTTTAACAAAGTTGTCTTTCTCCCAGTTTCTGACCATAATCACAAAATTCCATATACTACAAACCTTCTACTTTGGGATATTAATCAAAGAATTCCATGTGTTAAAATAGTGTTTTACAAATCTCATTTTGTACACAACTCACCAGTCTGTTTTCAGTTTTTCTCTCTCTAAATGTGGAATGTTTTGCTAGTTTTGCGTAAGTATGATACTGATCAGATATGCTGTCATCTTTTTATTGATTTCATCTATTTAATCTGAACTCTTCAGCTATTCTAGGTGGCTTTGGCTTCATATGAATGTATGCTCCATTCCTTTGTTGAATTGTGTTGTTTTCTAAACTCTCTGCATTAATGTAGGTACTTCAAAACAGTCACCATGGCTTATGTGAAATTACACCTTGTTGTTATTCCCCAGAGACATCCATCTTTTTTCCTTGAATTGTGTCATGGAAAAAGGTCATACACACACACACATATATATATATATATATATATATATATATATATATATATATATATATATATATATATATACTTGCAAGTAACATCTATTTAGAATTATCATTATTGTCTCTGAGACAATATCAGTGAGCTTTGCTGTGAGACTTCACTAATAGTAATCATTATCAGTAGCACGTATACTTACTGTCATTATTGAAAAGAAAAACTCTGTCCTAGATTTAGTTTCTTCTGAAGTAGAGGGGACATTTTCTGGTGCCCTAGCGGGTGGTAAGCAAAGACTTGGATGGACTTTTTTAACTTCTAAGGGAACTACAACATGAGAATCAAAGTTGCTTACTGGTGGTGATTGATTGTGATTCTCTCTGTCTTTTCCTTCATTAGATGCAACATTGTTCTTTCTTCATCATCTGTGCCCAGTCATCACTCATGCTGGTGAAATTGGTTATCTTCCCAGATAATCACTCTTGGTCATCAGTTGAAGCTAAGGCCTGACATCAAGCTTAACATATAGATGTAGGTTTGTATGCTTTACTTTGGTTAGGGTGGCGGGCATCCATATCTTCCATGGCATTATCATATCCAGCTTGGGATTCTTCACAAGTTAACTGTATACTCATTAGTTCTAGTCCATCCAATTGGTTAGCATGCTTGAGCAAAGCAGCACAAGTCTGAGACCCAGTTCTTGAAACAATTTTCTCCACTTGCCATTTTCCAGTCTTAACACCCACCTGGACAGCACTTTCTGAAGAAAGTTATAACTTCTCATTCCACTCTTACTGTGTGACATTGTGCTTTACAGGTCTATTTCCACACATCATGTTTTAGTAAGGCATGATGGGAAGGTCATTTTCTGTGAAAAAGTAGAGGACTAAGATTGAGTCTCCAATCATAATAGCTTATATGTTTTGGTTCAAAGCGAGAGGTGAATCTTGGCATCCATATTGAGAGCACATAAAAGGTTATGATTGGTGACTCAGTCTTAATTCTTCATAGTACATGTAGCTTTATCTGCTACATGTATTACTAGTTGCAGAAAAGAGAGAAAGTGTAGCAATGCAGAATGTTTTACCTGCATTGAAAGCTGGTCAAGCACTTAGGACTTTTAAAAAGACAGCAGCATACCTCATAGCTTCTTTGCTTAATATTTCTGGACAAATTAAAAAATTATGGAAGGGATAAAGAATTAAAATCCGGTACAGTTTTTAAATATTGCTATAATTTATATAAAAAGGTCAGTGGAGCAGGTTTCACATCAACAAGCAATTTCTGAACAATAAGTATGAAAGGCTGTCCTACATTATTGATTGTAATCCTTTTTGATTTAGAAAAGCAAAAATTATGTAAGCGACATGGTAATAATATGAGGCATAATCAGGCATACTTGGGAAGTAAGGACAAAACAAAGTCCTCCTACCTAGAACTAATGGTTTTAAAGACTTATAGGCACTTTGTTCAGCCACCACACTTTCTTTGTGGTAGACTGATGTTCTACCAGCTTCTCTTTTAACTTCAGCTGCCTGCTGTAAGTCCCATTATCCAGTCTTAACAGCACTTGAGTGTCCTTAAGCTTTTAATAAGAACCACAAAGTGCTTTTAAAATACAGTCTTGTGAAATGATAGAGCTTAACCACTTTCTTTTTCCTGATTTTGGAGTGCACTTCATGCAGTACTTTGCGGTTGTAATACAGGTATTTGTACTTTATTATGGTGAGGAAAAATTAGGCTGCCTTGTGCTGCAGACACTTACCATGATCAATTAATTTGAACTGCTATCTCACATTTTTGCATAAACTTTCCATTTCTTTTGGATGAGATTGTGAGATGCAGACATAAAGATGATGGTCCGGTAATGATAAAAATGTTCTGACTTTAACTGTGCATAGTTATCACTGACAATTTTTCAGGCAAACTATTTCTAACAAATATGAGCACGATGGAAGTGGACAGGGAGGTATATAAATCCAGAGGAAAGAGGCAGACAGGACTGCAAAACAGAATGAACAATAGATATGCCTTCTAGAAACAGCGCAAGGTGTGTGGGTGGGGATGTATGTTCAGTGAGGGAAAGAGGTTGGCACAAACCATGGAAAAGGCCAAGAATGGCGGAAGTGAAGCTGGAAAGGCTACAGATGGCAGGGGTAGTAGAACAAGAAACAAAAGAATTGGGAACCAGAATGAGGGCAATGAAGATGGTTGTGGTGACAGGAATCTCCATCATAAAGGAGATTTGGAGTCTAGACATGTATGGAAAGACTATATTACATTGAGTACATCTCACGTATTGTCCTCTGTAATGTATGGGATGAGGTGACTAAAGTGATCAGCAAAGAGGAGTTAACACATTGTGGTGCATGTAGGCAGTGATGATCTGTCAGAAGATCCAGCTGCGAATGTAGCAAGCAGGACCAGGGAGTTGGCATAGAGATGGCAGGAGAAGAGGGTTGGAGGTGGTACTTTCAGAACTATTGCCTGTACTAGTAACCAGCACACAGAGAAATGAGGTAATTAGGGATTATAATGACTGCTTGTACCAGAGGATGAGGAAGAAAGATATAGGACTAGTCTGCTTGTACCAGAGGATGAGGAAGAAAGGTGTATGACTAGTAGAAAGATAGGCAGATACCTGGCAGAGAAAAAACATCACTTTGTAAAGGACTGACACCATCTTATCACAGAAGGAGCAGTGTTATTTAGTGGCCACACCTTTAAATTAAGAAGGAAGGGGAAATGAGAACAGTAGAAACAAGAGATGAGGTGGGTGATTAGGGTGTTATATATCTATTAAAACCTGATGCAGTATGTAGCATAGGAGCAAAAAATGGTGTTTGGAATGTATCAGGGTAGTCTTGCTCTGCAATACAAGCAGTCTGAGTAGGAATCTAGGGAAGTTGTCAGCAGTGATGTAGGAGAAGAGGGTTAACATTGCTGATGTAACCAAAACATAGACAGATACATGGAGGTGCTTGAGTATAGGTTGCTCTGATACTGGGAAGAGAGATGAAGAATTGTGTAGCTGTCTGTATAATGGATAGCATAGCATTAATTCCTACAGAGTTTGATTGTACTCTTTATAATCACACGGTAGCTCTAGTTGTATAGGCTACCCTGTACAGATCAAGTTGACAGCACTTGAAAGGCAGACCACAAACACATTTCTTAAGCTGTAACACAATCATAGTACTGACTTTGTGGTAATCAGTATCATGATTACCTAAATGCTTCTTACAAGCTTAGTGCTTCTTCATCTCAAATATTTTTTTTTTATTTAAATTGCTTCTTTTGCTTGTTACGTATGAAACAAATTAAATGTCTGACAAATTATAGATGGAGACAGAATACTCCTCTGGTTGATGGTAAATAGTGTATTCCATACTGGTAGTCTGATATATTTGTTCATATTGTCCTCTGTATGCCTGACACAAAAGTCTTCAAATTGCTTTTAAAATTAAAAATATGGATCTTCTTCATATACTCGAAAAACCACATCCTTAATAGTCAAAACACCAAGCCTTATTTCTTCAATGGAGAAAATATTAACACAGATACAAAACAAGGTGGCAAGCCCCCCAACCCACACACATGCAGACCCACACTTCCTGTTAAATGTATATGCCGACAATGAGATCACACAATAGTAGGGAAAGAGCAAAATCCTAATCCCTGCCGTACTGCAATCTTGGGTAACCAAGTACTGCAGGGTGAGATATTCTGACTGTCAAGGATGTGGGCTTTTGATTATATGAAGGAGACCCTAAATAGATATAGCTGCACATAGATATGTCGATAAAGATACATGTTTCTAGATTAATTTAATTCTACGTTTCTACTCTCTAGACTTTTTCTGTAATATTTATTTTGCTTGCATTGGATCATTTCTTTCCAGGCTACTACCAAAAATGAATCATACCCATTTGGAATTTCCCTTTAAAAACAAATAAAATTAAATTTCTTTTAACTTACTTCCTTTTCCTTGGTCAACTGTCAATCACCAGATTTCACACAACTTGTTGATATGTCTGGGGCAGATATATCATTACTTATAGTTTGTCTTTCTTCCTCTTGTTTCTTACTTCTTTTTCCTTCCACCCCCCCCCCTTCCTCAGTTCTTCAGTTAACTAATTTACCTGCCTGATCTTCCTGTTCCAGATATGGAACAGGTGGTAACAGCACCACCAATGAAAGATTGCTATTCAAACTCTTTTGTTGTCATCCCTTTCTTATCACACACAAGATTTTTTTTCTTTTGTCATCTTTACATAACATGTAAAGGCATCGCAGCAACTGTATTAAATATAAAAATATTATTTATTGTTTATTTTCAAAAGCACTCAGTGGATAAATAGAAACAGATTTATTTTTTTTCCTCTGTCATTTCTTATTACTCAGGGCCAACTCCATAACACATGCAGTTTGCAGTTGCGCCATTTTCCTTCATGTTGCTTTAGCACGCCTTTCATTATCTTTAAGACATCTTATTTCGTAGATGCATCTGCCTTGTCCTCCTCTGGTCAGGCATTAAATTTTGGACCAGTCCCATGCTAGCCCAGGCTTGAGAGCCTTAAACACTCGCTGACCTCCACCATCAAGCACTGAGGCAGCTTTTCGCAGGCCATGCTCTCCAATGGATGGGCCTTCCAGTTTGTATCATTCCCATGCCTACCAATAAAAACAGCCCCACTGTTGTCAACCTAGATCCATACAAGCCATCTATTTATTTTATTTATTTAACATTTGTTAACGGGAAACTCTGGCTTGGAACAAAGCCGATTTTCATTGGATGCCCGGGAAGAAATGCTCCAGATGCATGTCTTTGTTTGCCAACATATTCTATGTATCGCCAGTTCCTTTTTTGATAGCTCACATGTCCTGCAAGCCTATTCTTTTCTGAGCTGATGACTGTTTTAGTTTTTCATCTCTACCACTCAGTAAGTTGATCATCATGTTCTGCCATGTGTTTTCTATGGTACCACTGTTCTTTAAAACATTTTTTGTTATATTTTATCTGCAAGAATTTTTTGGTACAGTCCATTACAAATGACACTAATCCTATGTCCATGAAATTGATCTGGTTCCTTGCATGTTAGTTTTCATGGGTAATTTTCGTCCCACTGAACATTTCTAATGTGTATCTTAAGTCTAAGTTCCTTCTAATATAGACTGCTCAGCTTTCTTTTCTTTACTCTCTCGAGTAATATAGTATTAGAGTAAATGCATTTTTGAAAAATGATTGTATAGAAACAACAAAGCTTCTGTAATACATAATTGAAGTTGCATAGCTATAGTTTTCTCTACATCCTTACCCCATAGTGAATAAATAAGGCATTAGCTCACTTTGTTGTTTAAATTATGGTAGGATTATGGCAGCAACTTAAACCCACCATAAGTTACTTCAACGTTAATGAATGACTTTGACCTTGTTTGTGTTCCCCCTAAAGATAATCCACCAGGCATTGTGCCTGCATGCTTTGTTTCCCGTTAGACAAACACTAATCCCATAAAGAGTACTCAAACTTGCCCAATATCTGAAGAGGAAGAAAACAAATGTTAGTCAACTTTGTGTAGTATTACTATTTTGCAAAAGCTCCCTGTACACCTCATATACTTTTAAATAAATAAATAGAAAACACTTCATATACCATGATGAGCAATATTATTTTTCTTGTACTTTTTACGATGTAATATAATGATATATATAATAAAATCTCTAAATTTGCGTCAAACTGTAAAAACTCCACCCACCATTGCCTTTCCCTTCAATCCCTAAATTGGCTAGAACTACCAAACTACCTAACCTATCTGCAGCTCACAACAGCACACAAACTTATATTTCAGCCATCTAACTGTCCTGCTCTAGCTAATATCCTTCCTCCCTACACCCCTAAGAGATCTCTCAGATCTGAACATCAAAATCTGATTGCTATCTACAAACCTAAAAGTCCTGCTGGCCAGCTTCTCCTCTCCTTCACTATCGGTAAGGCTTGGAACTCTCTCCCTTCCTCTCTAAGAACAATATCAAGCACTGAAAATTTCAAAACTCTGCTTTTCAAACATCTGTCCACTAAGTGGAAATGCACCTGCTTTCACCCTACCTAAAACTATTCAAAAACTCATAAATATCCTACCTAGAGTGTAAAAGGTGAGGCTGCCCTTTAGTCCACCTCAACTAAAAACTATCCAAGTACATATTCATACCACATGGAGTGCTCCATTGCACTCAAAATGTCCCAAAAACTTATCTTCATTCTGCTTCATGTAAATATTGTAAATAGATTTCTTAACTCTCTTCTCTATGTGCTTATATAATTGCATTTTCTCAAACTACTCTATAAGATTTCCTTTACAAATGTATAACCTTCTAAGAATGTGCTCATGTGCTCAAATAATGCTTTGTCTTAAATTACCCCATAAGAACAGCTTATGATTGTATAACCTTTTAGAATAACCTTAGTGAAGTAGTATTTGACTTTGTTGCAATAATGAATGTTTCTATTGTACAAACTGATTACCTCAATGTATCATTCATATTTTATATTTCTGTATTTTATATTTGTACATCTGGAGCTTTTCTCCCCGGGCCTCCACTGAAAATGGGTCTCAGGGCCCAGTGGACTTCCCCGGTAATCAAACTGGAAATAAATAAATAATAATTTGACATCTTCGAGCTGTGCCTTGCAGTCTGCTTTATCTGAGCTTCAGGCCAGGTATCGTCATAAACTATAGGTGTGCTACTTTCCTTTGCCCATATGAATGAATGCTGCTAGTATACTGAATACCTTGTTCAGTGAATGCTGTGATGTGATGCCAGTTAATTTTCTGTAGGTAAATCTACCATCTCCATGCACAAAAATGAGACTGTCAGATTTGTGCATCCTGACAGGAGGCAGATGTCAGTTTATTTGTAACCATATTAAAACATATTGTCATTCTTAATTGTCAGACTTGCATTTGGCTAATCCCAGAGCCATGACGTCTCCTAGCAATGTGCTTGATTCACTGCAAAGGGTATATTTCATTGCCATGCAAGCAGCAAAGTGTTTCTTCAACTCTAAAAATTCCCTTCTATGTTAATATCTTGAGGACTGAGAATAAGTCACACCCAAGGCTTGAGTTAAAGGTTGTCTTTATCCTACCAAGCGTGCTCTCCTGTACCTTCTACCCATCCAGGATCCAGCACCAAAATATCTTCTGTTTCCACACAACCTTACTCTGTGTATCTGTCTTTTCCCAGCCAAGCAGCAGTGCTGTTATATTCCAGTTTTAGTATATCATCACTGCAGGCTGTCAGCCTCGTATTCATACCAAGTCTGCCTAACGTGTGCACTGTGGTGCTGATCATTATACCTGTCCTTTGTTGTGCCTACGTAACTGATTTAGGATTTGGTTAATTTGTATAAACCCTTCTTCCTGTATAAAGGTCTGATATTTCTTGATGACTATTAGATAAAGCATGCATTTACTGAGAGCATTTGACTGACAAATCAGAAAAATGGCTTTGTCTTTCAAATGCCCACCCAACTACGGGGAGGACATGCAGACTCCACACAGAAAGCACTCCCTGCACTCCAGCCGAGAATCAAACGGGAGAAACTCTTGCTGTGAGGTAACAACGCACCTTCAGCACCAGAGGAGTGGTCTGAAACCTCTCAGCTGGTAGACTCTGAAATAAGTCCATCATCCTCCCTGCTACTTTTTCACTGTCTATAAGGGCTTGTAAATATCTTTTCTCTCCACTGATATACAGATAGTGCATATGTGTACTAGGTTCTTTACAGTGTCAAGCAAAATAAAACCTTGCAGGAAGTCTGCAGATGCCCCTCATCCTGCTTACTTACTGCATCATACTTGAGAGATGTTCAGCTCGTCGGGTATATTCCTTTCTCTACCAGCTTCATTTAGTCGTGGTTCATCTAACATCTTTTTTTTTTTTTTTCGCATCTTTGTTTCTATTTTTTGTTGTTACATTAAATTATAAAGTACAATACATAGTAACAGATGATGATACATTGAAAGTAAACCAATAACAAAGTTAGATGAAGAAACATTCTAGTAATAGACAAGTATATTTAAAGTTCGTTTTCTCAATATGAAGAGTGACATACATGTATAGAAGAATGAGATCATCAGGCATATGAGAAACATGACAATATTAACACTGTTAATGTGCAATGTAGCTTTTTGCACATAGAATGTATTAGATAACTATACAGTGTTACAGAATACAGGAAAAACCAACAGAGAGAAAAAAATAAAAAAGCACACAAAAAAATTCTATATACAACTATTTGCAATAATGAGAGGATTCTAATTACATTGAACAAGACACGGTAGTTCTCATCTTTGTATGCATCTTATATACAGGTAACCATTAGAGAACACAGCGGAGTAAAACTCTGATGAGGAGGAGAGTGGTGGCAATACTACCAAAGGACAATGACTATAGAAAAACATTGTTTGCTAACTTAAGATGCAGTCAAGGGTAATACTCCAGAACCTGAGGTTTTTCAGGCGCTTATTCACATTGTTAGTGGTTAGTTTAGGAGATAAGATACTGTTAGATGCCATGTTCTTAAAGTTGCCCCAATCTAGTTTAGATCGATCTAACCGGTTATTTGTAGTATAGAGCTTGATTAACAGAGCATGAAGAGAGCATTCTGTATCCTGAGATCAGGAGAGGTTTTGTCGCTCATCTCTCCCAAGCAATTAATCACACAAACACTTTTGCCCCTTTTAAGAAACTATTATATACCCAGTTATTGATTAATAATAATGTTTACTATACTCCAGAATGTTTAAACTCTTTTTTCATAACACTTCACCTCTCTGCCCTTTTTGGCCCACAGCTAAAGCTGACCTCCTACACATTCTATGGTACTGTAAATATGTTCAGAATCTATGGAATTCCCTAATGATGAAACTTAAAAAATGCGCTATGGCAAATCCACTCTCTCCTGGGAATTTGTTATACTTCATATATGCCATGGTGATTTAACACCTTTTTTTATCTCCTGGACAGTTTCACTGTCCACAATCCCAGTGATCAGTTGCACAAACTTGTCTGATAGTTTTCTGTTCATTGTCCACGTCAGCCTCCATCCTCATCCTTAATACAACCTCAGTGCTGTTGTTCTACAGCCTCATAAGCTCTTCCTTAGTCAGGTTGTTTCCTAATTAACATGCCTTTTCAGTTTCTAAAGTGTATCTGGGATGTATAATCTATACAGTGGTTAAAAAAGGTCTACACTTCAAGCACTTCCATTGGTATTACAAACACAGTAATGCTTGCCATCTTATGACCATATATTTTGTCCCAAAAGGTCTTCCTACCAAATAAGACTCTTATAATAGCCAACTGTATGTCTGCGTGATGCCTATCCTCTTAAGGTCTTTTCTAATCAGTCTTGTTGCTTACCTGCTAATACCTACTCACTTGACTTTACAGATGCTAGTAGAATCAGACATTACAAACTTTAAGCATTCAGTTGCAGGCATTTTCATTCATAAAAAAATTCTGACTGGGCAGAGATGTGTGCATAAATATTGGAAATAGAACAGCTTAGAACAGTTTTCCATTCTCCCATGATTATTATTATTATTATTATGGCAGTTAGTATGTTTGGAGGGGTGAAGTTCTGCAAATAAAAGCAGCTAGTTGAAACACATTACTGAGGGCAGTTGTTTCTTTTCCTTTCTTCATGACCATACATTAGTGGGTGTTGACCAAAAGTATCTTTGAGAGTGTGGGTGAGAGCATATTCTGTATGAAACAAATGGCAATTACTGTATCGCTGTGAACCATCACTGATGTGGCTTGTGCAGGGTGGGCTAGTGCATTTTATTTGCCAGCAACAAGCTCAAATGAATTGCAGTGGCCCTTCTTTATTTTGCTTTCATCACAAACATCAGAGTACACAGATAATTGCTACTTGGAGGTGTGGGAGGTAGGTTATGTGAAAGCAAAAATGCTGTTACATAATTACTGTTGAGAGACATTTGAAATGGCTTGTTGGAACAAATTATGGATCAGAGAGCAACAAGATACAATACCTGTGCATTTTTCTGACTATTTCCACCAAGTGACCATTGACAGTTTCTTTGTGTGTGTATGTATGAGATCCTGATGTTGAGACATCAACAGCAGTTCAAACATTTATGAATAATAAAGAAGGAAGTGTTTATATGCATCTTCCAGAGCAGTAAAAATGTTTATATTTTCTATATGTATCTGTTTATTTTTGTCGACAAAATACATAATCTGTATATACATGTAGCCAGTAGACTAGGATAAGTCATTGCATTTTTATGACAATTAACACATGCACGCACACAACAAAATCCCAAAACAGGAGTGTGGCTATATCACTTTAAACACCATAGCATGTAATTTTTATGAGTATGCCACCAAATTGGTATAGAGGTTTAAGGAGACTGAATATCCTAAGACGTTTGTTTGTCTTTTTGGCTTTTCCCGGTTAGGGGCCGCCACAGCGTGACAGTAGATTTTTTTATGGTGCCGAGTTGCTAGCCTGACGCCCAACCTTCAGCGAAGGCATGCCCATTCACGCATATCTTTTGAGGCCACCCGACCACGGAGAGGACATGCAGACTCCACACAGAAGACAGAATATCCTAAGATGTAATAAGTGTGTCTGTGTGTGTCCTTCAGCTTTTCCCGGTTAGGGGTCGCCACAGTGGAACTCCGGTCCGCTAATGATTGGCAGTAGATTTTTACGTGCTGACTTGCCGGGCCTAATGCACAACCTTCATGTTTTATTCAACAGAAATTAAGTTTAAGATTAAGCAAATTCATCAGTTGAATAGAGGATTTTCAGTAATGAAGACGGAAATGTGAAATGTTTCACCCAATCTGTGAATGATAGCAAAAATATCTGAAATGTTAACAATGGAGCATTTTATTATTGGTTAAAAGGAAGGGCTTGGGAATGGCACTAAACATGGCATACACATTGTATGTTTCTGTGAAAGAATTGCTTAATAGCATTAGCTCTATCCAAAAGGTAATAAAATATATGATTAGTTGTGATCAGTGTCAATACTACAAATACATCCTAAACAAGACGGTGCTTTGATATGAAGTGCTTTTGTAATTTCCATGCAGAAATGCTTGTATATATGGCCAAATGCTATTTTGATAGCTCCTATGTAGGAACAAATCTGAAAATAAAGTTTAAATAATAGTTTTCAGAGTATTGAGACAATATTAACGAACATAGTTAATGCCTTATATAGACATTCATTCATATGTAAGGATGATCATTTAAGTTTATAGAAACATGAAAAGATTTTTAATTGAGAAATGGGTAAGATGTGTACAACAAGGTTTTATTTTTATGGACTAATCTGTTCAATGTGCATGTCAGACTAGGACTTAAAAATATTTACATTGATGTCTATTTTAAAATAGAAACCTTTACATTGCTGCAGTTATGGTTAAGACTGTATGACATGATTTGTCTTAATTTATTAATATGAAGTCTGAATTTTTTTGATATCTTGGCAAAACACAGGATATGTGGGCTGTGTGAAATGTATATTGGTAGTGAGACATTCACACTTTTATTTTTGAGACTTTCTTTTGAAGATATCAAATTAATTTGAGTTAATGGAGTTATAAATACACCAGTCTGGGTCCTGGTTTGACCTGTTTTGAAATACATTACTGTGATCATTATGTCTTTCCCTTTGTTCACAATTGTATACATAGAAATGCGCTTGGTGAACTTTAAGGATATAAGCATAGGCAATGATGTCATAGTCAGATGACATCAGCTTATCAGAATGGACACATGTTTGTAGAACAGTATGTATCTGAATGGAGCTAGCACTATTGTAAACTTAAACACAATAACAGTACAACTCATGGTTTGACTTCCAACTTACTTTATTACAATTTCACAACACGTTTAATACAAATGTCCTTAAAAACAATCAGCATCAAATGTACATTTTTACTTTTTCACAAGAGAACAAAAATATATTTTATTTTTATAATGTAAGAACTAAAATCACCATTTATGTAATTCTAAAAATGAAGTTTTCCAGCTTGAAAAATGTTAATACAGAAAAAAGAAAAAGTATGCTGCATGCGTGGTGTAAAGGATTGAACCATGACTGCAACTCAGATGATTGAGGTTTGATATATAACTACAATACGCTGGATAGTCCAGGTAGGGGGAGAGAGTAGTAGATGCATGGCCTGCCCACATGATGGGTGTTTGGGAGAACACTGAGAGGTACAATTTCACTGGTGGAGACAAGAGACCACCAGTTGTCCTTGACTGTAAGGTGCATGGATGCTTTTATGGGATGCCACAGGCAGAAGTGAATGGATATATTCCAAGGTCATCCCAGTGTATGTTCCTTCCTTAGTGTTCCACTGTGTGTAGATTAGGACTAAAGAAAAAGAAGTCATACCACCCTTAATGGCTATCTGAGTTATGACCCCTCTCAGTTAATTTTTGCACCAGTGACTGGGATACAGTGGAAAATTGAACAGAAAAGATTTCACGATTGACAGATAGCAAGGGTAAAAGTTAAAAAATGTCCAAGCATTCTGAGGAACAGCAACTTTTCAATAAAAGAAAAATTATCATGGAGCTGGTCTGTTATTGCTGCACCTAAAAGTATATCCTAACAAAATATTATACCTGAATATCTGAATTTGCTCTCAACGTGATTTTACTAGAAAATATCAAACTTTATCATAGATATATCCCTTTATTAATAGTCACCAGTGGATATATTTGGCTATTGGAATTGACCAGGTCATCCAGCTACATTTATCATGTTTCTATTATGTAAATGTATGTGATTTCTGCTCAGGATGGTGAACTGCAGCTAATGTCCAGAATGTCTTATTTGTGCTGTCATTACATCAGAAGTAAAAAGTTGTCTATATTTCTAAAAAACATGACACATCTCAAAATTCCATGATCTGAAGTAACCAATGAAACAGTGTTTAATTCAAGAATAAGTTACATTTAAATCCATTAAGAAAGTATTTCAGTTTTAAATGCATTTTGTATTAAACCTTCTAAGGATAATTCTCTGAAGGTTTTGTCAAGACTTGTCAAAGGAGTGGGGTAAAAATCTGTCTCCTAGAGATGGTTTTGTAAAGTAATTTTACTGTAATAGTTTGTAATTGTGCATTATGCACAATTTATTCTTAAGGCTAATATAACTTTTGCTTGGGATGAATAATGCAACACTAGTCCAGAATATATATTTCCTGAGTTGTCACTACATCAAATATAATAACCAGGATCAATTTGAAATTAACAGTCTCAATTGTAAATTATGTAACTAGGAACTTAAAAATGCAGAAATGAAAGTCTAAGCTTGCAGTACATGAAAATATTCCCACTACTCTGGGGAACAGAAGTCTTACAGTGTGTACAAGTATCATGGGTGCGGGGTTACAGAATCCTACATGGGGGCATATAAGGATGAAGTCTTCCTTGCAAATGTTTCAAAATGCTGACTTTAAAGCTTCACCTTTTTATGTGAGTTTATTATGCAATTGTGGGACTTGCACTTATTTCATGCAGCCATTAAAGTCACATATATTTGTCTTGAATAAAGACCAAATTCCATGTTTTAAAGCAATGGACATGGTTGGGTTGAACAAAGCATCGAGCTACATGTAAATCTTTGAGGGTAAAATTGCAGTCTTGCAGGACATTATCATTTGAGTGTCCTTTTATGATTCTTTGCAATTTTTAGTTATAAACTCTTTAAGCAGCATTGATGTATTTTACATTGAAAGCAAATGCAGGAATTCTTATAATTTCTAAAATCAGTATGATGTTTTACAGTTTATTTATATCCGGATGTCTTTTTGGTTTGCATTCTCTTACTTATGTTGACATTTTGACCAAAGTAAAAATCAGTTGTATATTTTTTTATGAAATTTTTTTTTTTCCATTTGTAATACAACAATGTTTAAACTCCATGGGCTGAAACAGACAAACTGGTAGGGGTCAGATACATTTAAATCCATGTGGAAATGAGTGCTATCTTATTTGCCTTTTCTGACAGAGCATCAGGCTAGAATTTCCTGAACATTTTTGTTATAAATGTTCATAAATTGATATATGAGCTCTTTATATGGAACTAAACAAAATATCGCATAAAGCTTTAAGTATCACAGTTTAATATTTTGCATTAGTTTTTCCATTGTGGTTGCTGGATATGATTTCTCTCAAGGGTGGAGAATACAGTACAAGTCCAGCAGATATCTTTTCTGGCTTGTAATAATATATATCTCACTAGAAAAGGAGACTTTTTTCAGTTGCAGCATGCCATTACTCATAGAACCAACCTCTAAAACACTTAAAGTAAGGGGGTGCATAGTCAGCTTTCAGCAGTACAGCAGTCCGTATGGACAAAGGAGTAGCTTTAGATGTATCCATTGTCATTTCTTTGGAATTTGGCAAAAAAATCTCAAAAGAGAACTGACCTATATCCTTATACATAAGTACCATATGCAGGATTTCAAAGTCTTTCACTCTCAAAGTGTGACATCTTTCATTATTTTCCACATGGGTTAATGCATGACTTATTTTCTATATGAAAATACAGTTATCACATCAGAAGTAGTTCAGGAAGATGAGTTTTTTGTGAGTGCCTTTATAATTAGCATCAGCAGTTAAGTGCATTCTGTAGACAGAGTTGTAAGATATTCGCTTAAGCAAATTGCAGGACATTTTCAAATGACTTCTTGATGTTATGGTTTTATATTGCTGGTCACCATCAGTTGCTCTATGTAACCATTTGGGTGTTCTATTTTTTACCATTCAGTTCACAGTAAACCTGATTTTTTAGGCTGTGAAACTCCATATTTATCTGAATTTTATTATATTTTTATTTTTATTTATTTTTTTATTTTACATTTGGTAAACGGAATGGTCCGACTGGACAAAGTCCATTTTCAGCGGCGGCCCGGGGAGAAAAGCTCCACTTAATACAGTGACTACAGGTATTTATACATCAAATATAAACCAATCAATGAAACTTTTTATCTGCGACATAAGAGATCAGAGTGCAAAGAAATTCTTATCACATATTATTCAACAACTTTACAAGTAGACAATACGTTAGTTCACAAATATTCAGACAAGATTAATTTACAAATAGTATATGTAAAGAGAATAACATTTGTTACTTCCATGTTTCCTGGTTTAGGAGGAAGAAAGTAGGTTTGTACTTGCTAAATAACCAAAAGATAATCTATTAAAACTAGTAATACTAAGGAAGTATCACTCTTTAGAAAGAAATACTACTACTAAGGAAGCATTAGCACAATTTGCTGGGGGCAGTGTAGAGGCATAATTGCAAGTGATCACTGCATTGATGGTCCAGTGGCTTTAGTTCGAAAATGTAATATTGCAATGCATTTCACTGCAATGTATTGTGCAAGCTTTCTAGAGATTTTGCCCTTTTCTCCACTATGTTGTGAGCTTTCCCCAATGTGTTGTGACCATGTAGTTGATGTATATAATTAAGGGGGTTACAACCCCCAGAAATGGGGATGCAGGGGGCTTGTCCCCTTACAAAAGGATTTTATTTTGTTGATGTATCTTTTCCATTTCATCATTTTTGATATTAAAGTTTAAACAAACTGTGAGCTGAAAAACTTTACTTCGATGTGTTGTAGGTAAACCCAGTGTGTGTGCACTATAGTGAGGAAGCATTGTACATCAGTTGCAGCACTATTTTCAAGTAGTTTACATGGGAAAGGAAATTGGTCGCTACATTCCTGTTTATAGTAAGCATGGCTGGAGTTTTCTAAATGCCATTTTATTATGTACATATGTGTGTGTACATACCTGCAGGAAAGCACTTAATACATCTGTAATTAATTAATTGTAATTAACTGTAACTAATACATCTGTAATTTGTCAAACAGGTACTTGCACTGCACCATAAATGGGATGGTAAGGACTGTGGTCTAGGCATAATGGTGGAGATAATCAGACTAAAAAGAGAAAAAAAAACAACACAATAGTTCAGAGGAAAGTCTTCTACCTCACAGCTTCAGGGTCACGTATTTAGTCCTTTGTTCCAGACATTGCCAATGTGGAGTTTGTATTTTCTTCTGGTGTATGCATAAATTATCTCATGGTTATACATTTTCCTCACATTTTACTTTTACGTGATTTAACTATACTGAATTTTCCATGAATATCTTGTTATACTGTAACAGTGATGGTTAAAATTAAATCCTAAAGATAGTCTGTGAAGCAAAGCTTTTATCTGGTTAACAAGTGATAAGCAAGACAGCTTCACTATGGATTTTAAGCTGGCTTTACTTCTAGTCCAAGCATAATTTAATGATTTTTTCCCAAGAGGATGAAAAACTTGGCAAGTCCCTTTTAATCACTTGGAATAGGAGGAGAAACCCCAGTAAATCATACAACATGTAAACTTCATTATAACCTAAGAGTAATGACTCATATATGAATACATATATAATAGAAAATTATATTGAAATTGAAAGGGAGCTACATCAAATTCTATCTCAGAAAACTGATTGACCAGAAATAGTACTGCCTAATTATAGTAGCCAGCCAAAAGGGACGCAACAGATTAATAAATCTCAAACAAACATCAAGCATGCTAGGATTGGGGTCTTTCAAGTTTTAGTTGTGTATTGTGTAATTCCGAAGTCATCACGTCACAGAATTGTTTTGGTTCTTTTCATTACAGCGAGCAATGTATTCATAATAACTGATTAATTAATTGTATGCCTCTGCTTAGATTGACAGTCTAGAGACTTATAAGAAGTATTAAAGGTGTTTCTTTGTTTTCTGGGGTTAGATGCATGTAGAGAATGCAAAGACTGTCTTTCAAATTTCATCCTGCTGTACATTGTCTAACATTCTGTGCAGAAAGTTTATTTACCAGAAGATCTCATTTATATGTTAAAGAAATCAGGAAACTGTGAAAAAGCTATTAGGATAGAAAGGTTTGAGCTGCTGTAGGCCTGTCCTTTACTATATAGTTAGGAGAAAAGTAAAACCATATTGCTGAGTAGACTGCCTAGAGCATTGGCATTAGGAACAGCTATGACAGTATAGCAATGTTTAGAACCGTATTTGACAGAGTGGAGGGCATAGGGTTTATAAAAGAATGTCCCCATGAAATCTATCCATATTAGTTTCCCCTTAGTGAGGAAAATAGTCAGCCAGGTCACGGGAACCTGGGTGATGAAGAAAAAGGATGCAGTCATATCCTGGTCATTATATAAATGATGTAGTCATAATAAGCATTTTCAGAGCACTATTTTTTTTTTTTTTATTTTGAGTTTGCTGTTTAAAATTGCAGTTTACATGTGTGAAAATATGTGAAGGCTGCCAACCTAGCTAGATAGAATTTTGTAGATAATTCTGTCATTTGTAAATATTAATATAAGCCACAGGCTTGTTCTCTTAAATGGAAGAAAATTATGTTAAATATTGAACATCAAAAATGTAACAACAGTGCACTATGCTGGAAGAAAGCTGATAAGTCAAGTGTTGTATGACTAGTAAAAAGGTGTACGCTGGTGAACGGCGGCCCAATACCAAGTCACATCAAGTACAAACTGTTCAAATATGAAAGCCACCACGCTGAATAAGCAATGTGGAGAGAATTCCTTTATTTGTAGTAAGCGCTTTCGCCATTCGGCTTCTTCAGACTTTAAAACATTTGATATGGTCTAATCTACAATTTAAATACCTCTCTGTGCAACGCTATTGGTCCATCTTTCAACAAGACTTTTTCAACACACGTATTCTTTAAAAAACATTATACATATTCTTTATAAAGAATCAAAACATTTATCACATAGCATCATCGTACGCTTTCTAAAAAATAATAATAAATAACATTTTATCTAATGACACATCCTTCCTTGCAAATAAATGCATCTGTGTCTATCTCATAAAAACATATGCATCAAACCATTTACCAGTTGTATGACTGTTTGATCTCAGAGCTCGGAGCCATGGTGTCTGAACCAGCAGATTATTTTTATTGTTTTGAGACCAGAGTTGATCGCTAGATTTTACATATATAATGTCTTTAATTACTGTGGTTTCCTGACCAGGTGCAAGATCAAAGCTGTGTTAAGCTCTGAGTATCTGTTACCCTGGGAAACCAGAGAATTAAGAATAATGTAATCTAAAACGATTCAGCCGAATGTACTATCAATTTAAAGGACTTTCTTAGAGACAGAGAGAGAGCATTTTTGGATTTTGTCTAAAGATGACAACAACTGAACAGTACTCTGCTTTGCTCTATATGTAAGTTTATTTAGAAATGTGATGGCTCTTGGATATAGACAGAAAATAGTAAGTTTAGTCTAGTTGTTTTTCTGTATTGATGTCAGAACTATTCTACTGTATTATTTTAAGCATTTTCCTGTGAACTCTGAACTCTTGACTAGCAGTGTGTAGTAAGAAGTATTGTCTTGTGGTTTTATTAATTATTAAATAGTTTTAAACCTTTCAACTGTGGCTGTTTTGTGTAGAGAGAATTTAAGCTTTAGAGTGCATTACATGTATATAGTGATACTGTTCAAGCCACTGCAATAGCTTTAGCCCTGGATCACACTTACAATTTGGATAATAATATTGCACAGTAATAATTGGGCATCCTTTGATAAGGGCATTATTAGTAGCTGATATTATTGGTTTGTGCAGTGATTACTACCTTATAGCCTGGCAGGAAGGGGCATAGCTGGAGAACCTGTCCCAACCTTCCCCAGGAGTGTATCTGTGTTTGTATATAACTCGTATCTTAAAGTGTGTGTGTGTGAGTGTGTGTGTGTGTGTGTGTGTGTGTGTGTGTGTGTGTGTGTGTGTGTGTGTGTGTGTGTGTGTGTGTGTGTGTGTGTGTGTGTCAGATACTTGGGCAGGGACACGAAGCACTGGTTGGATAAAGAAGGTTCTGGAGGTTTTAGCTTGACCACTAGGCTGAGATCTGTACTCTATAGCCGTGCCAGTTGGGAGTCTTATTGGGGATCTGGAGAGAAAGGGAGAAACCAACCCCAGACTGACTGTGATCTCTGTGTGCTCTTAAGAGAAATTGTACTTTACTGTGTGTGTATTTGTTATCCTTCCCAATGTGGACACCCTTCACTGGTGTTAGTGGTGAGGATTGAGGCTGCTTGATTACTGGGCCAGTGCACGGGCGTCACAACATGGTTACAAGTTCATTGAGTCAGCACATGCACAGAGGCTGTTTCTGTACTTTTCATTCACAGTGTAGGCTGTATAACTGAAAAACAGACAACTGAGTTGGTTCAGCACAGGTAGAAAGAGCTAGGGTTGCATTCATAGTCATTATGCAGACACATTAGGGATATTTGCACTGTCAGTGAATAAGCACAGCTCACCTTTGATTCAGAGAGGCCACTTATGCCAACATGCGATAGCTGTGATTGAACCTAGGCAAATTAAGTGATTATTAGATTTAACTGAGCTACGATGTAACTCAGCATAAGTTAATGAAGCATTATATTGCCCGTTTGTGATGCACAGTGAAATGTTCCCACTTGGCTGTGTCATCCACAGATATGTTATATAAAGCAAACTTTCACCAGTCCTATCTACTTAGAAATCCACAAAAATGCTGTCACTAGCTGCTAGCATTGCTATTTCTAATTGGGAGTTGCTTATCTTTGCCAAGCCAAAACTGAATGTGCCCAGTGTCGTTTGCTAGCAGAGAAGGAGGAAATATAAGCAGAGCATAACTCTCTATAACATTGATAATCAAGAGACACTTGACAGGGTCAGAGTGGATAACAGTCTTTGTAAGGCTCTTAATGAGCATGTATAACCCCATAGGGGTACTGGAGGAATGTATGGACTTCTTATCCCTGTGTACAATAAGATATATGTATTCCCTTCACTACATTTGCCACAGGGACCTTCCAGACAGACAACAGACACATTTGATATCTCTCAGGCTTCAGCATTGAGAATACTCCAGCATTTCCTAGTTGTGCTATTTGCATGTGTGGATAAGTTCATCCATTTCCTGGTCACCTTGGGACAGAGACCGTACTGTATGTGCCTTTTTATGGGATGGCACATTTCCAAGAGACTCTGAGAAAAAGATTTCACCTGTGTATCATAAGGGCCTCTTCTGGTTCACAGTTCTAGGAAGTTCTGTTTACAAGGATGCAGTAGCATAGCTAGAACAGGGTGAGAGGGGCAACAGCCCTGGGTGCAAAGTGTTGGATGGGGGATACGATCAGCTGATCAAGATTTATAGCTCTGTAATGTAATGTTGTGTCTTTCGGCTTTTCCCGGTTAGGGGTCAACACAGTGGAACTCCGGTCCGCTAATGATTGGCAGTAGATTTTTACGTGCCAAGTTGCCAGCCCTGATGCACAACCTTCAATGAAGGTACACCCATTCACACATGTCTCCACACAGAAGACTCTCTAGCTGAGAATCGAACAGGACAACGTCTTACTGTGAGGCGACAACGCTACCGCAGCACCACCACCGCAGTACAGGCTTTTAAAGCCACTATTGCATTTGCACTCTATGTGTGGTTTAAACTGTAGCAACTGCTTGGTACATATTAAGAGAATATATATTTTTTTTAAATAAAATATATTAAAGGAGGGTTGGTAGCAGGTCTCAGAAGCAGGACCTGAATGGCTGGGGCTGGAGGGAGAGGAGGTGTGTCATGCATCTGGCTACCTGGTTGGTTTGCCAGTAGAAGACCATGTGTTTGTGTTTTTATGCTCTTCACATGAAGAGCTGAGGTGGTGGTCTGCTGATTCATAGCACCATCACAGGGCACTAACTGAACAAGCTATGCTATGCTTCTGCAAGGATGAGTGTATACAGTTGTAATGTGTCCTAATCCCTTCCCTACATTTATTTTCTGATATTCAACAGTCTTTATGAAGGTGAAATTGTAAGTAACACAATTGTCAAAGTTAATTCTCAGTAATTCAAAATCAGATGAGTCATACACATCTCCTAAGGATAGGTTAGGTGAAGAGGGGCTGTCATGAGAACTGTATAATGAGTTATTTTGAGGTTGTGACCTGACTGATGCAAGTGTCCCTGGAGACACTGATCTGACAGTGCCTTATGAATGTGATTGTCAGTTTGAATTAGAGGTTCTGCTAGGTGTAAGTGAACGCTAATGTGACCTGCATGACATCTGCTGCGATTCTTCCCCTGACTAATTATATTACTTTCCTGAGAAGTACTGGGAGTCTCCTGTGATCTGCCCCCAATGGGTCCACGCAATACCCTGTCCTCTTCCCCTTCCAAGATTGACTCCTACTTGAGTCTGGTAAATCCTAATTAGTGTACAAATTGAGTTTCCTGGGATAGCTGTAACAAATGTCTGCTCCTACCTCCCCTTTGTAAAGGTGTCATTCTGGTCAGTGTTACCTCTGAATGCCTTCCATTATCATCAAAGTGTTCATCTTGGTTTGGAGAGTCTGCTGTAGAGGTGCATGGTTGTCCCTCTTGTGTAAGCCTGAATGCATTGCCACCATGTGCATGACTTCGTGATGCACTGGCACTTCCTGCAGAGTTACTAACATGTTGTGGGGTGCGAGATCCAGCCATTCAACTTGGGGACTTCATGCCATTTTCCTCAGGTGGCTTTATAAATATAACTTTTTCATCATCATCTTCAGAGACAGCCATTATGCTGTTCATATCCTCCAAATTCATTTGTATAGTGGAATGTTTGTGATGTTGACCTTGCAAAAATTATTTGAAGACATTATTCGTATATTACTCATAATGAAATAGCATACACTAATATATGCTTATTAAGGGAGTATCAGGGATACTTATCATGCACATTGCCTTCATTGCTATTCTGTGTTAATGTAAAAGGTTCACCTAGTAATTGTCAGTTGTTAGATTTAATCATTCGTTGTCATCATTCGATTCTCTACATTAATATATGGTAATGTTTTTACACCATCCTTCATGAGCAGACAAGTACTGTTGCTGCTGAAGTTGGTAACAGCCAGCGTCCGCACAACCTCTGGTGATGCCAGTCCTATCATCCTCTATATTATACTCCTCTCTATGGATGGAGAGAAAGTATTACTCATATGGTGTAACTGGTAATTGTTGGAGGCCTCCTGCCAGTACTGGTATGACCAATAGCATTCTGCTTCACCTTGCTTCTTACATGCCCTACCATATAATTTGCTCTCTTCTTCAACTGTGTTAATATGCTGTTTATGCCACCCACTGCATTAACGTTGAGGATGACTTTTTTCCAGGTTTCTGTTCACTCAGCTTGTTTGGGTCCCCCTTTACCAAAGAGAAGTTTCCCATATAACCTAAGAGCTGCCATGAGGATGCAATTCTCCTCATGCCTGAAGTTATCATTTCTCTGCCTTGATCCCTTGTTTCTGTCATTACTGCATATTACACAAAAATGCCACCATCATACAAAAATTATTCATCTTGAAAGATTATTACATTCAATGAGCATATGTGCCTGCGACCTCCAAAAAATGTCAGGTGATACAAAGCCCACAGGAGTAGACACACTGCACATTTGCCCAGTCATGCATGTGATTCTGTTCATGAATTATGCACACACCAGTATTGTATTCCAGAAGATATCTACCATGCATCTTGGAGATATGGCAGGCTAATGATTTATATATATATATATATATATATATATATATATATATATATATATATATATATATATATATATATATATATATTCACACACACACAAAAACACATTGCCAGTGTATTGGATCAGTGTCCATTTCAACCACTACCCAGGCCAAAGGCAGGTTACTAAATGCTAGAAGCATATAGTCTAATTGGTACTATGACATACAAATTAAACAAATTCAGCCAGGTGAAACTGTGCTGTAGTACCAAATCCAGTATATTCATAGAAATAAAGCAAACACTTCAACGGAACTTCCCTCCCCGCCCCCTACCATTGACATGTATTCATATAATGTTTCATTCATGACTGACAGCCAGTAAAGATACATGTACATTGTGCTGGGAAACATAGTGCAGTACTTCACAATTTAATGACTGTATTTTCTACCACATATACAAAATCACTACATCACAATAAAATAATGATTTTCCAAAGTAATAAGAAATCCTTTGCAGTGCTGTACTGAAGTCCAACTTCCAACTAACAGGTTTACACCACTTATTAATAGTGGTCATAACATGCACTTGGATTTAGTAAAAGCAACATTTCCTTAACTTAACTCAAGTCTTTAATATTTTCTTTCTTTTAAACGTCTGTTTCGTAAGACATTGGCCAGTAACTGAAATAATGGCAAGTTAATATGTTGATTTTCAATGTGTCTGTCTAAATTTAGGTCTGATTATACATTTTGTATGCAAATTAGGGTATGTTATGTTTATCTCTATGAATCACATTCATTCATGTATGTGTGTGGCTTTTTTTGGTGTAAATTCATCTAGGATAGTCATGAATGCAGACTGAGACTCCTGTGAACAGTCTGACAACTGCAGACTCAATAGCTATCCACAGCACATCCATGACTTCCTAGCATGCAACAGGAATGCACGGATATGCTCAGTTAAGTTGATATGTGAAAATATTCAAAGCAAAATAGAGTCTTATGCAGTACAGGTAGCACAGCCAGACAGTGTAATCTCTCTCTATCTAATCTCCTCTGACACATCTTGTCACTTCTACCCACTAAAATATGTATAAAGTTGCTCATCAATCAAACAGCTAGATGTATAACAAAAAAAAAAAAAAAAAAATATATATATATATATATATATATATATATATATATATATATATATATATATATATATATATATAGATATATATATTATGACGTTCATGTTTTAGATTTCCAAAAAAAAAAAAAGACAAGGTATATACACAGTGGCAATTATAACTGTTACATACTGAAAATGATTTTTGCATTTTTTATATACAGTACAAGTCAAATTAGAACTCATTGCTCAAAAAGAAAACGTCTGTGACAAACCAATTTTGGTTAAACCAAACTTGTCAATAATAACAGCACCTGCTGTAATGACCCTGCTGGTTATCAGAGTTTGGTTAAGGTAGTGTCATATCCCAAAGGGAGTGGTTCTAAAACCTTGAACCTCAACCTGCTCATAATTTCTTCATTCTAATACTGGCATTTCTAGTCATGGCAATACCTGTTAATGCATGAGGCCACACTCCAAGTTGGTCTGATAGGGATAAAAAAATCATACCTTCTGCAGGAGTTTTACCTGGAAAAGATTGAAGCATGCACTATATGCATTGTTTGGACATTAATCGATATCTGGCAGGAGATGGGTGAACCCTGACAAGGATCAACTGCTCTGGCCAGCAGTGATGCCATATGTACAATAACCTGAAGAAACACAGGACAGACTACACAGCTGAGTGTGTAGACCAGTAGTCAAGAAAGCCCGAGTTCTGTAGTAAATATAACACTTTTTGGTGTGGGAAATATTTAACATGGCCAAAACATTTAAGGATCGGTATTTGGTTGAATAAAAATGTGTACCTGCAGAAATGTATCTATACTGTTATAATAATGCTAAAGAAAGAATAAAGTATCACTGGCAAATTTAACGGGGGGGCTGGGGGGCAGGGGGGCAGAAGCCCCCATTGCATTACTAAGCACCAAAGGGTCCCAGGCAGCACTTGTTTACTTTTTAAGGATGTTCTACTTTAAGAACAGTCCCGTAGTTGGTCTGGTCAAACACACCTGTCGTCTGTACATGTGTTGTCGTACAGAAATTCTGTTCTACCTGTCTTCCTGTCCTCCCAATTTTAAATAGTGTTTTGCTGTTAACAAGTGTGCTTGTAATTCAGTGCTGAAATGTTATTTTGCTGCAGTTCAAAGTGCTCAATGCACAGACCAAGTAAGCGTTGCTACCATTCAAAGTGCTCAATGACCAAGTAAGGGGAAGTGTGTGTGTGTGTGTGTGTGTGTGTGTGTGTGTGTGTGTGTGTGTGTGTGTGTGTGTGTGTGTGTGTGTGTCTGCGTCTGTGTAAAATTCCCCAGTTAGGTATATCTGGTGGTTAGTGTTATTCAGGTTCAAAACTTGTACCTTGGGTACAAGGAACAAGAGCCTGAATTTTCTACCCATACCACCACTTGTGATTCAAGGAATTGGGTCCATAGCTCTCAACTGTCCAGAATTTCACAGAATGTCTGGAATGCTTGGCATATACTTGTGGTCTATTCCTCTTAAAATGTATGGTTTTCTGGCAAATCTGTGAGAAGTGAATTCATTAAATAATGATAGCCATTTAAGTTTCAGTCTTCCTATCTTTCAGGAAACACATGGTAACACAAAATATTTTATTCTAGCAATTTTCTAAGATTATACAAACAATGTTTAAAATGTGTCACTGGTTTGGGGCTTTTGTCCCCCCCAAATACATTTTTGGCTTTCCAGATTTCTTGTGCTGCAACGTTGAGAGGTACATTTGAGTGTCAAGTGGATTTTACAAGGAGCTGAGAGCTTCAGGGGTAGAGAAGTTTAGTGCTGCTTATGTTGTCTGTTTGTATTGTTAGTAGCACAACAAGTAGTATACTTTTGATGCAGAAGGCTGTGGGTTCTACTCACACAATAGGTAGATGGATCACTGATACTGTATTGTGTTTTACTTTAAAGGGGGTGGATGCTGCAGTCTTGAAAATGCCATCCTTTGGAGGAGATACCTAGTAACTATGAACCTGTTATCAATTTGCCATCCATTCTCTATTGCAATATTACTAGCTTAATTTTTTTTTAATACAACATAGGCAGTTTATTCTTCTAGGGGAGGGACGGTGGTATGTTTATGCACAATGGTGAACTAAAAACTCAAAAATGTACTCACTGTTTAGTTCAAAATATGGTAAGTGATAACCATGATGGGTCCCATTCAGAACACCAGGGAGGAGGCGGTGACAACTGCAGATGGCTCCAGGTGGGCACAAATTCTAGCCACGCCACTGTTCATGCTGGCAGTGATTATCTGTCTCAGCTGTTGCACTCTATTTCCTGTGCATCTGCCAAGGGAACCGGAATCATAGGAAAAGGGGGGCAAGAACCCTCCCACTTTTAAAGCTGCCGGAGGCTTCGACAATAAAAAAAAATGTCTTCACTCTGTGGTGGGTCTTTCCTTTAAGGAGGACCATGCGTCCATGCATTGCATGCTAATGCAAATGGACAAGGCATTCCACAATCACGCACGGAATTTAAACTGGCCGTTTTACACAGGTGGTCATTTGCACTTATGGATTTAAATTTATTTTGCTGCTTGCATTTTAATTTGTTTTTTTTTATTACTGCAGCTGCAAAATCCCAATCTTCATCAGGGCATTGACAACTGACTGGCTACCCAAACATCCTTCTGAAACAGTAAATGATGTTCTGTGGAATATAACTCTGGAATTTTCAGTGTCCCAGTTCCAGCTGTCTTAGTGGAAGTATTCAGTAAATGGTATGTATATTTTTATGTATATACTGCTTGATTTGCAGTTTGTTTTCCACAGTCAGCACTGACTTCATGCCTCTTTGTCCTACTTGCCAATATCTTCCTGTCTTCCACACCCCTCCTGGGGCCTGTGTACTCAGCAGGTATGCAAGCCATCATACCCAATTGAGTGGGATGAGTCCTTGCCAGCACTGTTTTTAAGTGTGGGACTTTTTTTAGCTCTGCTTCCTGCAGAGTTCTAGGTGGTATTGCTGGGTGGGACATGCAGCAGGCATTGCAAGGAAACGTGTCCTACCTTTGCAGACCATAGTCAAGGATGCATAACACCGTACCATAAAGCTTATTAATTACAGCAGGTTTTAAAGAAATGTATGTTTTACTCAATTGTACATAAAGTATGGAGGTCGTCCTGCAACCTTGAAATACACACAGACAGACACAGAAGTTGACCATGCTACGAGTTTATTTCTGGTGTTGCTGCCCATATTGCAACTGTAGTTGTTTCACTTATATATACAGTGCAGCTTTGTGGAAGCTGTGGACATGGCAAGGTTTGTCACTACTGCACTGATGTGGCAAGATAAAGCTACAGGAATTAAAAATAAATAAATCAGTAGGCTTCCCCTACAAATTCTTATGTGCAGTGATTTTGGTACTAACTGGTTGGTTAACACTTGATATTGTTACATATGACATTGCTCATGTAGATGGAGTGCTGATATTCCAGTTTCCTTTTGATTGTTGATTTGGTGCATTTTAAGGGGGCTTGGGTGTTCTACACTGCTGAGTGTGTCCTCCTCTGTATAAGATGCTTAGCAACTATGAATCTGTTGTTGGTTTGTCAGTCATTCCCTATTGAAAATTACAAGCATTTTTTAATGTAACATAGGGAACTAATTCTTCAAGGACAGTCACAGCAGGCACTGAATTTGTAGATGAAACACTGAAATGCAAAGTTGTTTGCCAGTATCAACCTCTTTGCTAGTTACAGCACTCATTATTGTGGAATTATTTGTATGACTCTTACTTTTGCAGAGATTGTGCTTACTTGAGTGTTATTAGCATTGTAATGACAGGTGTTTGCTGTTTATGGTTGAAATTTTCTGAAATGGTAGTTTTGTCATTATTGGTTCATGCATTTTGTTTCATTGCTTATTAGAAGGATGTTCAAAATTACAAATGTAAAATACATTCTAACAAGTGGTGCTATATTATACAACACATATATTTTAATGAAATTGGGAAGGTGAATCAAAGAACACACATATGTATGTATGGCCCTAAAATATGTGCAAAGGAGCCTATGGTTTGAAAACAGCCCAAAGGTAAACTTAATTCTCCACTGGCCAGATGGATTTGCTTTGAATGTGGGTTTTCATGTTGTTTCAATGAATGCGAGTATCAAGGGCAGAGAAGTTTATTATGCTCATACTAAGTCTGTTTTCATTGTGAGACTATATTTTGTATTAGCAAATGGCTATCACTGTGTGTTTTTTTTATTTCAATATCTGTAATCACTGTAAAAGTAAATAAAACAGAGTACGTACATTAATGGGTTTGAACAGCGTTTATGGTAATTGGGGAAAAATGGCCCAGTAATGGAACACCTTTGCCCCGTAAACTCTGAGCACAGCAGTGGTTGTCCATAGGGTCACTCTAGGAGTCAGGTTGGACATAAGAGTGAATGAGCAAATTATCGTTCCAAATAAAATACATCACAGAGCATCTAGACTCTGAATTTCTTGGGGCTTGGCAACACCCACACCCCCAGATGCATAAGTGGAGTTTGACACAGACTTAGATAAGGAGACTCGGACTATTCACTAGGCCTCAATTTAAATTACCCATGCCCAGGTTGGTACTCAGAAGGATGTATTACAAGTTATGTGGGGGCTGGAGACAGTGTGGCCATTTTTGCCTTAATTTTCTCACTGTCAGAAATCAGAGGCTTGCACAGAAAGTTACTATAGCTCATCTACAGGCAGTGTACAGTGTAGGAGAAACACACATATACAGATGGTGATCCTTTAGTTGTCGAGATTAGTGGGCATGTTGATAATATGAATAACAGCAACAGTGTAAAATGTCTGTAGCCATTCATTCTGTCACTTTCATCTTGATCTAACACCAAAGTAATTCATAGAAGGTGATTTTTTTTAGGGGGGGTTAGGAAGGTAAACACTATTTATAGATATGACGTATATCATAAAATCATAAACACTTATTTTAATCTTAAACATTCTACACAACTTATTTCTTCCTTAGTCAAGCTTTTTATTCAGGCCTTTATTGGATCAAAATATTAAAGAAAACATCTCATAAAATGCACCTTACACCTTACAAAATCTACAACCCCAAGGCGTCTGCAGGCCTACCAGCTACCCAGACTCCTGGCTTAATCAATTTATTTCAGTAAACTTCAATGAATTATTGGCCAGTTAGTTGCTGAAAGAACTGAAGAAAAAGCTGAAGACTAAGACAAGATATGGAAATACAGGATGATGTCATCCAGATGGTGTGGGAAGATTTGAGGGGAAGGGTAGTGGGTAAGTGAAATAAGAAATTACTTTTGTCTAAAGTGAATACCAACTGCTATAAATTCTGTGTATGCCTTTAATGTCTGTATGAAATGTATTTGCTTTCTTTAATTCAGTGCTCATAGCTTCATATGTATATTTCTAAGTACATAGAACTTGAATAGAGAGTGAGGGATGAGTGTACCAAGATGTGAGACTGTCTAGTACTGGATAACTGCTGACATCTGTTTTTAGACAGTGGTAGCCACCCCGACCATAGCTGTTCTGGATCCACCACTGAATAGCTGTATACAGAACTACATCAATATAGACATATATAATGCTTATATGATTGTTTGTACAAATGGAATTGTAAGATATGTACTTTTAAAATAATAATCTTTATATATCTATATATATATATATATATATATATATATATATATATGAAAATACAGATACAGCTCTATACATTCTCTAACAACTACTTTCCTATCTCTTTAGAACGAAAGAAAGTGTTTAAATTTCTGAAACTTTAATTTCTTATTACATTACCTTAGAAACTACTGAAATTATATGCAGGCAATTTGTGTAGACCAGAAATTATCAATAGTGTATCAGTAGAATAAGAAAAATAATTTATTTTCAGAATTATAGCTGCACATACAAGATGGCTGAAATTAGTCAGGGATGACACTCATCAGACTGGTGGTTGGGGGAAGGTTAGAGAATGTTGTTACATTCTGAAGTGAATGCCCAGTGCATATTTTCCTGAGAAATAACCAATATTATTAACTCACCACCTTATATGCTTAGAACTGTTCAGGTTCAAGAAATTTATCAAGCACAATCTTTTGAACAGCTTAGGAAATTAAAACTTCCATAACTTCCACAACTGATCTCACTGTCTCCACATTCATGCTGAACTAAATTCAGAGCCTGCTACATGCAAAATATTTTTAAAAAATTGACTAAAGGTACCTACATTTGTTTAATAGTGACAGTAAAGGGGAGATCAGCAAATTATGGGAATTCAGATAGTATTATATATTTCAACAAATACATGGTTTAGCAAATAAGGCAATGAATATACCTGTTTAGAAATAATACTGGCAAAAAATGTGAAATACAGATAAACAAGAATTGTCTCCTTTATCCTCAGTACAGCTGAGGTGATGGTCTCTTATAACAGGAGACAGCTGGAGTGGTGGCTGAAGAGGCTGATGCAGTCCTCCAGTAAGCTTGAATACATTCTTCTTCTTTCAGCTTTTTCCCGGTTAATGGGTCGCCACAGTAGATCACCTGTCTGCTCATGATTGGCAGTGGAGTTTTACAGTGTCGAGTTGCCAGCCCAGTGCCCAACCTTCCACAGAAAGCACACACACACACACACACACACACACACGCACGCACTCACACCTAGGGCCAATTTAGCATGTCCAATCTACCAACAGCATGTCTTTGGGATGTGGGAGGAAACCCACGTGACCACAGGGAGGACATGCAGACTCCACACAGAAGGCACCCCAGCCAAGAATCGAACTAGAAAACCTCTTGCTGTGAGGCAGCAACGCTAACCGCTGCACCACCATGACTGCCCCACCACCACCGTAGTATACATTAATTTATTTAAGCTTACTTCAAGCCTCAAGTAAGCTTGAATAAATTGATGTATACTAATTCTGTGTTTAACTAATTTCAATGATGTGTGTGTGTGTGTGTGTGTGTGTGTGTGTGTGTGTGTGTGTGTGTGTGTGTTTATCAAAATTTGGAATGACAGTTGTACGACTGCCAAACTGCAATATTATGAACCATAGTAATGAATTTAAAGCTGCATTCATAATTATGAGTTTGGCATTGTTAATGAAGATTGTGGTACAGTGGGGAGTAGGGAATTTCCTGTTTTCCTCACTGTAGTGTGATCTCAGAGTTGGCATATTTAAGTTTCAGTGGGTGGGAGGTGCATGGAGGTTTGTTCTCCTGTAAAACATACACGCTAACATGGACTTTAGATTCCAAAAGCTCGTTGTTGTGAATGGGACCATCACAGTTATCAGTTATGTTATTTTGAACTAAATGGCGAGTACATTTTCGAGTTTTCATTTTGGCATTGTGCATCCCAGATGCAACTTGTATTCAGTATGCAGATGACTCGACCCTAATCTGTGCAGCCACCTCCCCACAGACTTAGTCTTTATCCCAAAACACCTTCAACAAAGTAGAGAACTGGCTCACTGGACGCCATCTACTATTAAACCAAAATAAAACTAAGCTGTTACTCTTCACCCCCACTCGTAAGGTCTCTTTACCATCTCTCACCATAACATCTAACAATGGTACCATAATTTCCCCAGAACCAGGTACTGAACTACTAGGAGTAATTATCGACAACAACCTTAAATTTGATGCTCACATCGACAAAACTATTAAAACAGTTAATTAGAAACTAGGCTCTTTATATAAGATTAAACAATCCCTAACCCCATCAGCTAGGACTGTGATTGGTCGTACACATTTGCTATCAACCCTTCTTTATGCCTGTGATCTTTGCAAGCCTAGTCGAATTTGACCTGAATAAACTTACTAGCTGCTACAATAATATTGCCAGATTTGCCACAGGATCAGCATATAGAACACATCACTGTCTAAACCTTAAATCACTAGGCTGGCTAGAACTACCCTACCAACTTCAATATAACTAATTAATAGTTGTTCACAAAGTTCTCTACCAACCAGACAGCACACCCATACTGAAAAATAGTATCACTCCCTACAGTAACCTAAAAACACTCCGTTCTTCCAACAGAGTGCTAGTACAAACTGTTAAATTCACCAATTCAGCTGGTGAATCGCTATTTACCAACTCTGTTGGCAAAACCTAAAACTAACTTTCTGCAGAATTTACTATGGTTCCTTCCTTAACCCATTTAAAAATATCTCTTAAAAAACAACTAAAAATGCATTGGCTTTGTCCCTGTACAAACCCTGACTAATCCCTCCTCAAAATACTATCTATAAATGAAAACTTTAGTACATGTAGAAACTTTCATTGTATCACTCTGATTCATTAACTGATTAAAAAACTGATTACATGTCTCTTACCTACTGGAAAGTACTACAGTAAGGATGATAACTTGGCACAGCCATGTACTACTAAAATCTATGTTAACTACTAATAATATATGTGTTCTCCCTTAAAAGTTAATCATTTCTAAATATTTCCTATGTGTATTCTAGAAAATCTTGAATATGTGTGTATCTATTGTTGAACAAATGCCGATTTTGTAATATTTCACTGTATGTATCCATGTAATCTATGTCTGCAGCTTTGAGGCCCCGGGCCTCCTTTGAAAATTGACCTATATCCATTCGGACTTTCCCGGTTAACAAATGTAAAATAAAATAAATAAACGCACAACTGCCATTCCAAATTTTGATATTTTATATATATATATATATATATATATATATATATATATATATGGAAATAATTAATAGAAAGTAATAGAGTTATCAGAAGTAATAGTGAATTCAGTTCATTGCTGCAAGCGAGAGAGTTGTCAGTATATAACTACAGTACTTCTGTCTTTGATTATTACTGTTTTAATAAATTTACTGATAGATTACAGTAAATGAAGGAATCGATTGCACTCACTACATTACTGCAAGTGTGTGACAGATTTCAGTATACGACTGAAGAAAGTAATGTGAATTAAAGTCCGTAAGCAAATTACTGATATTTGTAACTGAAGGAATAGATTGCATTCAGTGCACTATTGCAAGCAAGACTGATATACGTGCAGTATTTAGATCTGTCATTGATTTTATATGTTGAAATTATTTGTGACAGGTAGTCTTTATGCAGTGGTGTGGTCATTATATTTGTGTAGCACACTGCAGCATCTAAAACGCCAACATTACTAGAGTCCAAGCACTATACTGCCAAGTAAGCATAACCATCTCCCATAACATTTCATCCCAAAAGTGTGTATAAACACTCTCTATAACATTTCATCCCATGGTTTGCAGAAGCACATCCTATACACTTTGAAATAAAAGCATGAATAAATATTCCACATATTCTCTGTCAGTTCAATAAAGATTAAAAAAAAATACAAATGTTTTAATGTAAGAAATTTAATTCTGTGTAACATATGTGATTGTATTATGTGCATTTTCTCTTTCTCTCCCCCCTCCCCTTATGCTGTTTTTGTTATTTTATTCATATTTTGTATTTTACTATTTTATTTCACTCCCATTTATGATAATTTTTCTATAGCTCCAAAATCACTTTGAGTGACCCAGGCACATAGCTCCCAGGTTAGGGATTGCTAACCATGTGCCCGTCTTAGATGTGCTCTCAGGTTCAGGGTGATGGCACTGGTCCTGCAGGCACCCTGGCATGTGGCTGTTTAGAAAGCCTCACAGAACAGGGGCTTCAAAGCTTGGCTAATGATCTACTGGAAGAGGTAGATATACAGTTGATTCAGACAGTTGAGGCTTTGCTGCAGTCCGTAGACATGCTGTCACAGCTGGTGCTTGACCACAGGACCAGCACAGGCCCCTTACCCCTTCAACATCGGGGTCCTCCACTACCCTACCCTCTGGCAATAGACATGTTGGTGGCTCTGTGGGCTGAGACTCCTGGAGGTGTTTCAGCCCCTTCCTCTCTTATCCTTTCACCTACAATCTCCTATCTATATGCCATGCTTCAGACCTTCCTCTCTTATCCTTTCACCTACAATCTCCTATCTATATGCCATGCTTCAGACCTTCCTCTCTTATCCTTTCACCTACAATCTCCTATCTATATGCCATGCTTCAGCCCTTCCTCTCTTATCCTTTCACCTACAATCTCCTATCTATATGCCATGCTTCAGCCCTTCCTCTCTTATCCTTTCACCTACAATCTCCTATCTATATGCCATGCTTCAGCCCTTCCTCTCTTATCCTTTCACCTACAATCTCCTATCTATATGCCATGCTTCAGACCTTCCTCTCTTATCCTTTCACCTACAATCTCCTATCTATATGCCATGCTTCAGCCCTTCCTCTCTTATCCTTTCACCTACAATCTCCTATCTATATGCCATGCTTCAGCCCTTCCTCTCTTATCCTTTCACCTACAATCTCCTATCTATATGCCATGCTTCAGCCCTTCCTCTCTTATCCTTTCACCTACAATCTCCTATCTATATGCCATGCTTCAGACCTTCCTCTCTTATCCTTTCACCTACAATCTCCTATCTATATGCCATGCTTCAGCCCTTCCTCTCTTATCCTTTCACCTACAATCTCCTACCTACATGCCACCAACAATGCCCTATCATGTAAAAAAAACTTTTGAAAAAATAGGGGGTCTATCCTTGGCAAAACATTGTGCCCCTTCTCCTCCACCTCCTGTATCACAATCCTCCTGATGTTTTCCTTTCTGTGTTCCTCTCTTTGTTGTGTCTCCCCTTATTTAAACTTTCCTACCTCCCATTTTCTATTGTTTAATGAAATCATCAGTGCCCACATAAGGACTCCTCTATATAAAATATATTAAACCCTTTTATTATTTTTGAATATCAATAACAAAACCTGTGCAGTCTGCAGCTTGCCTCAGATATTTTAAAAGTGACTAAGCATGGCCTCGTTCCTCCCTAATATACAAATAGATATGAAATATTACAAGTAATGCAAAGTTTACAGTGTTTGCATAGGCGTTCACATTTGCTTAACCCTTAACTTTAGATACTTCACGCTTTTGACGTAAGTGGGTGTGCTTTTCAAAATACCTTTCCTTTACCTTATTTCTGGCACATGTGCTGCACTTAGTTTATTTACATACAGGCGTAGTGGTGCTTCTCCTTCGTAACCACTAAATACATGTCAACTACTGGACTATGAATACCACCCCTAATGTATGACATTACCCTAGCTCAAAGCATTATACCAGTAGGAAAGCATCCTAGACATTGAAGGAGGAGTCCCAGTTGCCCACAGTGATGCTACCCATTAGATAACCAAGGACTAGAAATTCTTTGCATGGAGGGTGACCATACAGAATATCACCAAATTACCCAAGTCAGCAGAAAGTAATTTTATTTATGTATTTATTCACTTGTTCACCTGATAAGTTGACTGATTCTGCATCCCCTTTCTGCCACAACCAAGCCAAATATCAGTGAAAAACATTTTTATTAGGAAGGATAACTGGCAGTCATGTACAGATTTAATACACTTAGTACAAATAATGCAGATGAATATCTATAGTTAATGCACTCCAAAGCTCATATGTGATCAGACCACTGCCAAGAATCATCCTACATTTTTTGATGATTTAATAAGTGTTTCAAATTCTGACCCATTCTAGTCTATCAGCCTAATGAAGAATTTAAACATTAAAAAAATGCAATATTCCAGAGTGTAACTTTTTGGAAGTAACCACTCTACATCTGTGTTTTATATGGTTAACTCAACATAGCTTGATGTGAATGGGTAGCCATTTCATTCTCTTGTTCTGCTGATACAAGATAATAGAGGAGTGCGAAGTGGCCAAAACCCACTGATTACCGCAAATGTAAACTTAAGCGGTTTGCATGTGATCTTTAAGTTTGCAATACTGAGATTGTTGAATACAGTCATTACTTTAGTAAAGGATTAGAACATATGTTTATGGACATTAAGCATATTTATTTTAGCTTCTTCTTGTCTTGCCCTTCAAAAAGCACCAAGAAAGGATATGGTATTAAGCATCAATAACTGATAAATGAATTAAATTTTATTTATATTTTTGTGATTTATATTTTTGTCTACACCTGTCGAATCATCAAGCCTTCTTCCCTTGCTCTCATGACATATCTGTTCCTCTTGTACTGCTTGACGTAGTAACATTAGCAATGCTGTGCTATTTGAGATGAGGAAGGTTTTCATCTTAGTGTGATGTAAAATGTTACATGGTTTGGCCTTACATTAATCATTTCCCTATATACAGAATGGAATAACATCATTACAGCTCCTGGGTATGTGCTGTCACATGCTTGTCTGTTCTGTAGATTGAGTACCTTCATTGGCATTTTGTGGCTTGATGTGCAACAGATACTTTGGGATGAATCTGCTTTACCTCCCTTCCCATTCATCTAACTATCCCCGTGACCAGGCTAGCAATTCAATCTTGGATTTCATAGGTTACATTCAGGTTACGGAAAACAATCTTCCCAAATGGGCAGCACAGTTAGTTTACGTGTAGTGATCAGGCTTTACTGTGCCAAACCTGGACAAATGTTTGAATATATTTGAAATCTGACCTGAACTGAACTGTTTTCAGGGTTCAACCTCAAGAGATATGTAGAGAATCGTGGTCCATGGCTCGACTGAAAGGAAAGTGAATGTGTTTACTCAGATAATTTTGTCCTGCCACAGATGCTGGCATTTTGTGATGCATTAAAACTAACTTTACATTTTATGGATTTAGTTATATCGGCTGTACTGGTGGTCTCACAAGAAGGAAAGAAGAAAGTACTTTGAATCCATTGCCAAGTCTATTAGCTAAGTTTCATGAAGCTTGGAAGTAGTTTAATACTTCTGATATTTGCTTTTGGGCCACTTTGTTGTAAATATCTTCCTGTTTTGTGTCTCAAACATATTGGTTAACGTGGTGAACATATGCTACAGTCTCAAAAGAGTAAACTGTTGCTGGTCTGGCCAGCAGTCAAGGAAAGATACTGAAATATCAGGTACCACCTGGTCTTACAATAGGCATACTTCCAACAGCTGTGCTGTCATCAATTAGCTTTATCTAACAGCTGCTGGGAATCTAACATAGATTGAAAATGTACAACTAGCAGTATTCTTTGATCTGAACTGTGAGAATTTTTTGTTTGTTTCAGGTTTACTTTGACTGCCAGTACTCTGTAACCCACAGAGTAGTTCTTCCATGAGTTAAGTCTCTGGTTGGTATATAAATTCAATATCAATATATATTACCCAGAAGCTTTCACAACTTTCATCTTATGTAATGGGCTGTTGCCATGGGGCTTCACCTCAAGATGCTGACATCAACAAAGAAACCTCTTCAGCAAAATATCATTTTACTGTTTGTGCTGTAATTCAGACTTTGGTCATTTGCATTAAAATGTTCTCCATATCACTGTATATATGTAGTAGCCTGACTGCTACGAATAAAATGTACACCACATGCTCTGACGTACATTGTCATCACCAATGTGAACTAAACCATGAAGCAAGATTTTAAATTTGCAGTTTTTATGATAGCAGACTGTTCCAAAATATCACTAGAGTGTAATTAAATTCGAAAATTTTAAGCTTGCCAAGTACAACTATACTTGTGACATAGTGCATGGTAAGGCACGCTACAGAGGAATATCTTGGGGATAAAGTGTACTTTCATTCTTTCTGTACATCTCTAATTATTGAGTGAATTTGTTAGTTATATTTAATATTTTTTCAGTAGCATATGATATTAACATTAATAGCATACAGAGTTACTATACGGCAGTGAAATAACCTCTGGGAAGAGCAGAAGCTGTCTGTACACTGATGCCATTAATAACAGGTATGTCGTTTGAAAAACTTCTGCAATAGTCGGCACATCTCCATCCATGTTAGTCATTAGTGAGATGAACTTCTATGTTCCTTTTCTTAGAAGTATAAAGCCTACTCTAGCCATACTGCTGTCATGCAGGTCTGGCGTTTGGGATTATTTTTATTCAGAGCTACATAGGCATGCAATATGAAATACCATCAAAATACATGAAAGCAGAGGTGAGGCAGTAATGCCTAGACTCAACAGGGATTTGTAACCCAAATTCAAGAATGCCATTTTAAATGTGCTATCTAAAAAAAAAAATCCTGTGCACCTATTTTTGTACTTAACTGCAGTCTTTCCCTTTCTTCTGCAATGACTAGATGGCTTAGCTCACTGCAAAGTCCATTTTACTGGATATTCTGTTTTATTTTATCGTTATTTCTTGCTCACAAACTTTGGCTCTCCATGGACTGGCAAAAGTAATACTTCTGTCATGCTTGTCACTTTGATGATGCAAAGCTGGATCTTTCTTGTACTAGTACACTGGATCTCTTTCCTCTGTTTTTTTGTAAGTAAATATCGTGGTAATGCTGCACATGAACTAAGTGCAAATATGACTATTTATTAAAGGGGCAGGTTTTGCATCAGCATGCATTTTCCAGACAAAATGATCCCTGAACTATAAAACTAATATTTGGCATTAGTATCTGACTGTAATCCTCAGTGATTTACTGGAAAAGCATACATTTTATAAATGACGGATAGGGTAAAAATATGATACAAAATCAAGGATGTTCTGTAAAGTGCATGGACAAATGAAATGTAAGATTCAGTGACATTAGGCAAAGTCTGAGAGAATCGAGAGTTATGGACTTTGTGCTGAACATAACGAGCTTGTGCATAGTGAAACAGAATCAGCTTTCACATTTATTTCCAGATATAAGGGATGCAGAATACATGGGGGTTGAGAACCAAATTAACCAACATTATGCATCTAAACTTTAAAGTGATAAACAAATGAAGGATGCAAGTAAAACTGCCCCTATCTTAAAATCATCTGTTTACATCTTTCTATTTTGCTGACTAGGTAATAGAACCTGCTGACCCCACCATGATATCAGCACATCGGCAACAAAGCAGATCCTTCAGCAGAGTAATTAATTAGGGCTGGGCATCTTATGTCTGTGGAGGGCACTTATTGGAAAACTGTCTTCCTTAAAAAGAAAAATGAGAATGCAAACTTAAATGACAAAAGACAATCTAAATTTATAAGAGAACACACTTTGAAAACAGGCTGTTTTGATTTCAACAGCTTGCACGCGATCTTTAAACCAGTAAGCTCATACTTGTCAACCTTTTAGTGCAAGAAATCTGGACAAAGGCCTCAAAATAGGGACAGATTTTAAATACTGTTCCTATAGACACAGAAAGTTGTTTGCATGCATTTTTGGAAGGTAATGAATTCTGAATCTCAAATGTGTGTAATTTTTAATGATTTCAACATTCAAATATTTGCCAAAAAAACGCATTTTATAAGGAACAGACCAGAACTATGAAGCAAAAATATGGGCATTCAGTGAAATTCTATAGAGTTTGGAGGTATGACTGAGGTAGAACAGACATGGGCTGCCATATGGCAAAATAAACTTTACAAAATGCCCAGTCAAAGTACTAAAGAACTAAATGTGTACTGAGATTTAGGTGCATAAATTTGTGTGTAGTGATGCAGATCCTTTTGTATGGTAGGACAGACACCCCCTTTTCCCCAACAGAAAAAAATAAGGCGTTTTCTCAGTATAAAATGCTAGTTTTTAACAAGTGAGAGGTTGCAATTTTCATATCAAAATGTTGTGCATTTCAGTTGGGGTCTTAACTACTTTTAGGATATATGCAACAACTTTTTACATACTCAGGAATGCATCCTGTGATGTGTTAGAAAGCTCATTTCTTTTCCTATTAGCACTGATCTGTGTTTGACTTGTAAAGATTTTTGTAATGCAGACCCTCAGGCCTTGCACTGCCAGCCTACCCAGTATCACGCTTTACCAGCTTGACATGGATTGAAATGTCTAGTAGCAGAGTCAGTGATCCCTGAGGATGCAGGACTTGTAGCTAGCCTAATGCATTAAAGAGCCGGGAGACAGACTGTCTTAGTGGATGTCTGAATGAAACGTAGGCTAGAATTCTTTCAGCAGATCAGACCAGTCCCCTACCAACACTATGCATATTGCAGTGGTTTTGTAAATAGCATACAAACATTGTTGTTGTACATCTAGTATTTCAGCAGATCCTCTGGGCTCTAGCATTTGGAAAGTTAGGAGCACCGCTTCCCAAATTCAACTTGTGTATGGCAGAAAAGGTTACTTAGTCTGTCCTCCTTATCCCTCGTGTTTGTCTAGTGTGAGTTGTGGTTAAACCTCTTTGTCACAGCTACTAATTAGGATAGATAGAACCCTGTTTTCATGTATTTGTCCAATTGTTTTAAAATCATTAGCATTTTTAATAAACATCTTTGACATTATTACCCTGTAGTTATGGTATCTTTGTCTAAGAGAGACAGGGTTGAATATGTGCATGGAGGAATCCACAATTTTGTGAGTGGATATTGCTAAGTAAAATATATTTGTTGTGTGATCTTTAATGCTTGATTAGGATCCTAATCCTCATGTGTGTCATTTTGCTTAATTTTTTTAATAAGGAGGCCTGACAATTCATAAACAAATCAAATTAATTTAGAGTTGATTGTATCATTTCTAAAATTCACATACTAATGAAACAGTCCCCTTCAATTAATTAAAACACATGTCCTATCCTATCTTCTCCTGAACCTGGACATAGGATGAAATGCTATTAATTTTAAAGCTGTCTCCTTCCTTTCCCTGGAAGCCAGTGATGTCACTTTGTTAGTGGCAGCTAGCCTCTGTATTTAATGGCAGTCAGTCATCAGTTGTAGAGATGCTACTAAGAGTAGCTGAGATGGTTTCCTTCTCTAGCTTAATTTTGAAAATAAATTGTGTTGTAAAAATCCCCAAAATACTCTGGTTTATTGATAATAGTGAGGTAGTTAGTAACATAATAAAGACTGTTTTCATTTTGAAACCATTATATACGCAGGTTGTGAGACAAATATTGTAGTTTCTGAGCTGGGGTGGGTGCAGAGAGTAACTTAGCCAAATCTTCATTTAGTGGGAAAACAATATAGTTGCTCTGAGTGAATAAAACAATTCTGTCAGGATTATAGTGCAATAACAATCTACTACATTGGATAATTGACAAGACCAATGAGGGCAGACAGTAGCACTTGAAAAGCTGATTTCAAGTAATTTGCTAATGTGAGAGGGACATTGGTTGATGTCACTAACAACAATAGAGCAATAGGGATTATCCGATAAGATCAAGGTGGGCATATAGTAACCCATCATAAGCTTAGATCTCTCTATGAAAGCAGTAGATTTACTAAAGCTGACAACCATATAGCAGTGAGAAATGTTTGGGGAAAAACACAATGTTAGACTGTAATAAGACAGTTTGCTTTTTTTTAACTCAGGAAATCTCTGACTAAAACAAAGGCTATTTGGGGATGATGAAAAAAGTCTCTGCAATCAGATATTGGCTGTGCCCCCTCAGAAATTAATTATTCTTGTGGGATGGGGTAGACTGTATGTGAAAGCCTGTGACTTTTACTTGATCACAGTTTAACTGTTGCTGATCCGGTGTGTGTGTGTGTGTGTGTGTGTGCGCGTGTGTGTGTGTGTGTGTGTGTGTGTGTGTGTGTGCGTGCGTGTGTGCGTGTGTGCGTGTGTGTGTGTGTGTGTGTGTGTGTCTGTGTGTGTCTGCATAAGCAATAAGCTGAACTGCATGGGTCAAATTTATTTCACTTGCTCCTAGTCACCTGTAGGAAGTGCTAATGGTAAGATAGTGGGAAAGGAACACTAATTATGAAAGTGATTGATGACTACTTTCACATAATTGCAATGAAATAATAGCTCTTGATTTTAGGGCCATGATTGTACATGCATTATATGCTGAAATACATTACTGTAGGGATGTTTTTCTCATATTGACAGTCAAATGTCTGAAGTGTTCAGTAGAAGTTAGTGATAATTAAGGAGAGTCTGTGAAATAATGTTTATATACTTTTCAAAAAAAATATTGAAGTTTTTATTTTTATGCTGTTCTGATTTCTTCTCGGACATAGGAAGCATACTCTGAGACAGGGAAATGGCACTTTATAGAACAGTCTATGTGTATAGTAGGAGCTGAAATTATTCTTGTATTATATGTTATTAATGAATTGCCAACATTCTAGCATATAGTGAACTCTAACAATGTTGTGATGCCACTCGACAAGGGTGGCCCCATCAATGACCTCGGGGATTACATAACTATCAGTCAAATGAGTTTTGAAAAGCCATGGAACATATAACTGGCCTAATTAACTATGAAATCAAAAATCTTACCATACTAGACCTCTAGCAGTTTGGCTTTGTCAAGGGTTGAGCTTGTCTAATGAATCTTGTGAACTACTTTGAGAGGTTTACTCAGGCTACTAATTGCGGGAAAGCTTGTTCGCACAGTGTGCCTTGAATTTTACCAAGGTATTCAATACCATACCACTTGCAAATGCATTGAACAAGCTGAAGGAGCTCCAAATTGACCTGTATATGGTTTGATGGATAGCTAAGTGGCTTATGAATAAGAGTTGCACAGTAATAGAGGGGGATGTGTCATTTGAGAGAATGCAGGTGAACACTGTGGTTCTTCTAGGATATGTGCTGACCCCTAGTCTTTGGAATATAATTCTCAGATCTCCAACAAAGATTTCCATTTATCAAATGAGGATCTCAGATTAACAAAGTCAGCACATGATTTTAACTGGGAGTCATTGTCAAGTCTCCTTGTGACATACAATCACTTCAAAAGGTGCTTACAATTATCACTAGCTGGTGTACAAAAATGGTCTCAAACTCAGCATTTTGTAAGTACCCATTAGGTTCAGCACCATTCAAAATGAAAATAGAGTGAGAAACCTAGGCACTTTGGTAGATACCTCACTCACATTTGATCATCATGTTGCTATGGTGTTTAGGAAATCCTTTTACCTTGCACAGCTCATAGCAAAACATATTTCTTCCAGATCAAAATAAGTCTTCACTTCCTTGTACTTTACACAGATTAGACCCATCATTGAGTACCTCTCCTGTGAAAGATACCTTAGTAAATGACCCCAGAAGTTTGTAACTAAAAAGACCATCAGCTTAAAAGACTTAAGCTACCAAAAAAGTCTCGGGGTTTATCTTTATACTCAGTATCAGACAAACTCACTATGGATTAACTGTGCCTTTCTTATAAGGGATCTGGTAGTCCCAAGAACTCTTATACTTCCATAAATCAAGCAAATCAGCTAACACTTGGGCCAGGGATCTAAGCTTTTTTGAGTGGCATTTCCTAATAATTGAATGAGGCTTGCTTGATTTACAAAACTTTTGAAAGTGGTTCCATTTTTTACACTTGTGGCATTGCTGACCAAATGCTAATCACTTCTCTCAAGTCACACTTCTCACAATTATGGCAGTTAACAATAAGATTTGAGTTTGGGTTTGCTGACTCAACCTTGTACTGCACTGAGCATGTCTGTTTTGCTAAGCTAGTCTTGGAACTTGCTGGAAAGTTATGGGTCCTCCCTGGGAATCCCGCAGGGTTTGTAGCTGCCACGTGCTTAGGCCTGCTTCTGCTTGTCCTATGTTGCATGCTGTCTGTGCTTGCTCTTGATGCTGCTGAAACTAAGCTCTTGTCACTTGTAAGCATACTTGTGTGCCTTTCTGTGAGCTCATGGATTTGACAAATTTCTGTGGCTTTGCTCAACATTAAATCAGTGTCATGAAGCAAAATCTTTGTCACTGTGGCTCTATTAACACAACACACAAGCTTGTCCTTTATTAACTCATCTTTCAAGTCACCAAATCTGCATGTTCTAGCCATATTTCTCAAGTCAGTTATATAAGCTGTAAAAGTTTCAACTGGCTTTTGGTCTCTTGTATAAAATAGTTGTCTGTCTAATGTAACATTTGTCTGGGGGTTGCACATTTCTCTAAATTTACGTTTCAAGAACTCAGGGTCTTAACCTTGATTCAGCCGGTACAACAATATGGCAGTTTTCCTCTTCTACTGCATATATTGCTGGTGCATACACAAATGAATGGTTTCTTTCAATGGCCTCTGACCCACCTAAGTTAACCAAAATGAATGCCCTTGTTCTTGCATCTTTGTCAGAAAAAGCTGCTTGTATGAAAATATTGTATTCCTGCTCAAATACTCCCCAATTATCTGCAATATTATGATCAAACACAAGTGGAGTGGGTCTGTGAAATGCCTCTGCCATATAAACACACAGTAGTGAAGGTGCTTGGAATTAAGTATGAAGATAAACACACAAATATATACCAGAACTTGTAATTATGCCAAATAGCACAACAGACTGAAATAACTACACCTTGCCAAATAAGTCTCCATAGCACAAGAGCACTTCACTGTACTCTGTGAAATCACTCCTTATCAGTGTAAGAAATACTTTGAAATGACTATATTTTGCAAGCAAATTGTACACATCAGAAAAAGCTCAGAGTAAGAAACACTTCAAACTGAATGCACTCTGCAAATAAACTGTATACAGCACAGGAACCTTTCAAAATGGCTGTACTTTGCAAAATAACTACAGTGTAAGAAACACTTTGAAATGGTGGCAGTGCACACAGCACAAAAAATGTTTTTGAAATGGCTGTACTTCGACTGGACTTTGCAAAATAACTGTATATTGCACACAGAAAACTCTCTGAAATAATTGCACCATAATAAAGTACACACTTTGCAAACACTTTGCACACATTGAGATACTTTGAACAACTCTAGTTATGCTTTGAATGGCTTTGTTAGTGCGGAATGGCAGTTTATGCCAGAACATGGTCTTTTATTAAAACCATGGAGCTGCCTTGTCTTTAAGCTTCTTTTGCCGATCGTATTGTGCTCGTTATGTCCATTTAACCTGTTATCATGCTTACTATACTTTTCTTGTGCTCGTTTTACTTTAAACATGCTAGTTATGCAAACTGGAGGTAATTCTGAGATCCATATGAATATCTCCAATAGTTTTATCAAATATCGTGGTTTTGAACATTTCATGTAATTAATATTGCGTTTTCTGTTACTTGTTTAATTAGTAATGCGTTTTGTGCCTTACAAATGCTCTGTTTTATTTTCTTTACAAAATAAATCATTTGTGCAAGTTTTGGTTACCTTAAGTTAATTTCTGTCCCTTTTTGATCATTTGGGCACTGTTATCACTCAACCTGCTCAACGTACCTTCTCTGTCAACTCTGCACCTCATGGCTTGAAGAAGTTGCACACTCAATCCCAGGTCCGACACCATGTCACTCATCTGGTCATAATAAAATAGACTAACAGTTGTGGATTCGGTTCAAGCAACATTATTACACACAAACACATCAGGAATGAGACTTAGTAACTTAAACTTAAATAAACTTATAAAAAGACTGACTATTATACTCATATATGTTAACACTCTGGCTCTCCTCTCAAAATGGCACTGCTGCCTGCATGTGCTCACTATTTATATGCATGTGCTTACATCTGGAAATGCTTCTTAAAAGTACAGACGCATGCTCTGTTCTACAGTAACTAAGATGAGGAACAATAAAACTCGAGTCCAAAAGTAAAATAATGGAAACAAAGTAAATAAGTGCTAAAAATCATAAGCTGCTCAAATGTCAGTTCAATCCAGGAAGGAGAGGTAGACTGACTTCAGTGGTAAAGAACAGTCTACCGTAAAAAGCCACAAATGCAACAGTCTAAAAGCCAGATCTGCACCAGCACTACCAAGCTGGAAAAAAATTAAAAATAACAATTGCTTCAATAGGACTTGAGTATAAAAATGCAGCAACAGGAAATGAAATGGCAGTTGAGGGTTTGAAACAGTCAATAAATCCACAAGACATGGTACAAGAGGGGGTTGCAATTAGGCAGTCGTCTGAGCACTTGGCAACAAAGACCAGTAGTGAGACATCAAGTTTCACAGCCTTCAGTCTAGCACAGGAGCAGTGAAGAAAGCAGTTAGATGTGAACTAGTGTTACTGTCTTTGATCTTGGTGGTATTATACCTTAATGGAGGCCCATGTGATATATGCAAATGACCCCTTGAGGACACAGTAGAGTTTTAGCTATATGCCTTTCTGAATATCCACAACTGTTCACTTTATGGATATATTCAGACCAATAAAACCAAGCCCCACTTTTGGGCAAACCAGCAAGAATACTTTAAGCTCTAGGTTTGTCACCTTTTCTTGTGGTTAAAACCAGACTTAGGTCACACCCTCACACCTCCCATAACCCTGCCCATTCCCTACCCACTTTCCACCTATTGCATGACATCATTGTCATGTCACCAGAGGGGGGATGCCCTCTTAACCAATTGTGATGCCTTTTTTTCCCTGCTGATTTACTACGCATTTTGTAATTTATAATGGACAGGAAGCAGAATTGGTTGCAATAAGAGCCCACAGAAAAAGATGTGAACTTTTTTTTTCCATACTTTAATATTGAACTCTTATTGTCTTACAACATGCAAAGATGTAATCAGAATGAATTGATGTGCTAAACTCATTTAAGTACAAGAGTTATAACATAAACCACATAATAACAGCAGAAGGCACAATGAATGATAAAATGCAAAAAGAAATATTAAATTAGCTTCTGTTATAACCCAAAAATAAACCACTGCCAAGTACAACAGGATCCAAAACCTCCTTCTAAAGTTCCTGTTGGGAGGAAAGCGATAATAAAAGTTTTTTTTTGCTAAGTACGTGGTATCATTTGTGGATCCTGTTCTACTTGGTAGTGGTTTATTTTTGGGTTTTGTCTTTGTGCCACTCAATCCTGTGAAAATCTCTTTTTTGTGTTAGCTTCTGTTATAAGATTTTCTGTTTAAACTGCTTTGAGTAGGAACTGAGCTATCTAACCCTGTAAAATATAATTCTATTTTTAATTCTATTTTTTTTTTCTAAATTAGCCATATGATCCCCACTTCTAATTTTTTACAGTATATAATTTGAAGGCTTCAATTTTTTTTTACATTTTGCAAATAGTAGTATGCATGTATAAGGCGTTTCGATTTTTCTTTTTGTAATGACGTAACATTGTCTGTAGATTCATTGTGTTAGTTAACTTTGTTTTTTCCAAATTATAATGTGTCATACATTACATGGCTTGTTAGATAAACAGTGCCATTGGACAAATAGTTGTAAAATATATTACTTTCTATTGATCTGTCACACAGAAATCGCCATGTAATTGTTAACATTAATAAATGTACAGCACTTTAAGAAACCACATTACCCTAGTTGTCGCCTCATTCTGCAATGCCAACTATGCATCTAGGACCCTTCTGCATCCTATAGGCTGTCTACAGCACTTAAGTAGTAAAGAAAAATATCTTAAGGGTAGTTGAAGTGCAGAGTAACAATTTAACATAATGCAGCAGAATAACATTTCTGGACAACAGTCATAACAGGATTTTATTTTATCTAGTTTCCTCTTTTATTGCAGTGTCTTATGCAGATAGTTCAGTTCATAATATAGATTTTTTAAGCATGCTTACATAAAACAGAGTGAGAGAAAAATCAAGGCATCGTGTAGACTACAGGTTGTGGGAAACATGGATAGTATCTGTCTGGGATGCCTTCGGTATACTGATGCTTATTGTTTGCCATTTTCAAGTTTTGAGCTCTGGAGATAGCTCCACAGGAGATATAATTGGGTGTCTGGGCTGCCACTGGGTTCTGTGATATCCCCCCCCTTTTGTTCACTGCATACATGCTGCCTGTGAGGTTGGTCATAATAAAGAAATCAGACATCACTGTTCTGTACTTGATATCCAACTGTATCTCTCCTTTTACTGAACCAGATACCTGAATTTACAAGTTTACTTGAGCCTCTTAATTTGGAAAGGTATCACTGACTTATGATTACTCCTACAAAAGCTAAGGCTGTGGTGATTTTTTCCTATTGTTGCCCTTCTTAGATTCCATATCTAATGCAGCTTAGGTACTTTAGAAATGGTCATTCCATTTACCTTTACAGTTAAATGCTCTAAAATAGTACTCAAAAGGAATCATCTTTTATAATGTGCTGACATTAAAAAGCATGATGTCATTAATTATCACGTCATATTATTTCTATCTGAGGAGTGTCTACTAGTTCAAGCACTTGATTCCTGCTGTGGTTTTAAAAAGATTATTCCTAAAATACTCTTGTCACATCTTGACTATTGTGGCAATGTGTACAAGGAACTCTTAAATACAGATTGCTCCATCTTGTAGTAAATCCGTAATTATATTGTAAATAGCCTTTGACTGGACTGTGTGAATAATTTCATTAAAATGAATCTGTGTTTTATAAACCATAGAATAGTATTGCTATGAGCAAAACTGCTCATGCCTTGTAATGAATTTGATATGTATTTGTGTGTGTGCTTGTAACTTTTATTTTACTTGACTGTTATCACTTCTGTAACCTGCACTACGGAGCTTTTCTCCCCGGGCCTCCACTGACAATGGGCTCTCTGGGCCCAGTGAACTTCCCCGGTAATCAAACTGGAACTAAATAAATAAATAAGTCGAATCTGGGTTCTATTTGAGTCTTGCCGGATTTGTCATTTCATTCCTTTTGGTGTGATCTACACAGATGTGACTAGACATGTGTTTAATATCTTATTACTGACCTGCCAAGCCTTTTGGGATCTGGGTCTGCACCACTTTAGCAGTTGGTGCTTTGAGTTCCTATTTGCTTGCTAGGATATCAGTTGAAAATGCTGCAGTTGTTCCTTGAGCTTGGGACAAAATGTGTTATCTGGAGTTCTTTGTCTGACTTTGTTCTGTTGAACCAATTACTTTTCTTCATTAGGCAAGTGAGACAGAGGCTTCGTTTAGGGAATCCTTTGTTATCATATGTTTTAAAAGGTTTATCTGAATTCCTCAATGAACCCCAGGACAGTTATTTCATGACTTATTTTTGATTATCTTTGACTTATTTTACAATGCCTTATTGCTTTATTTTTTAAGTTTCATTTGCCTTGGATTATTTATTAGATGCATATTCTGTTTAGGCATTTAAGAAAGCATAGGTTCCAGCCATCAATTGGGAGGTTTACACAGTCACTGTGGCTTTATTTGTCTCTCTATGGCTTGACTGTTTGATTTTTATATTGCTATGAGAAGCAGTAAATAGCACTTCTTACTTACCTGTACATTTTCTCAGTTTTGTTTCTTGAGACTGTATTTTATGATGGGTAAGGATGCAACAAAAGAAGACATGCTTGTCATTCAGACAAGGAACATGTCATAAAGTTCAACAGGATACTTATAAATATAGTAATTTCTAGGAAGTTTCAAGCATTGTATGAACTGTAAATTTGCTGTGATAGTAGCAGTGTGATATTATCAATGTTTATAACTTTAAGGAGTAATTAGTTTCTATAACAATGTTGTACCACATAGTTACAGTACTTCAAAAAGATCTTCTACCCTTCATATAAAATGCTTAACAAATAAGTGAACGAATATACAGCAGCATATGTGCCTTTTATACAAAAGCATCCAATGTGTTTATCATATTATTATTATTATGCCCTGAAAAGGACAGCGTTCTCGAATGCAAAACTGCTAATTTAGGGAGAATCATTTCAAATGTGCTTTTTTGAGGGATTAGTTTATTTTTAAATATCACCTCCTACTATGCAATACCTAAAACGTGTTCTGTATTCAGCATTTAAAGTAGTCACTAAGAATTATCCATAAATAGTTTGACATATGCCAATTTTTAAAAAAGTGTTTCTTACACAAGAAAAACAAAAAAGTGCCTGTTCTCAGTTCACTGAGGTGTGCAACTTTTTTTAGTTGTACCACATTTGAACTGAAAATAATGGGACTAAAATCCAGCTCCAGCTCTACAGAATGTACTTCATTAGTAACTAATCTATCACCTTAATCACTAAAATCACACTACAATGCCTTTTTTTTTAGTTATGCAACCCACAGAAATCTTGCAGTGCCACTAACAAAAAACTGTATTCCATTTTAATTTGCAGAGGTTAAGTGAGGTAAAATGTTAAGCAAAAAGATGTTGGGAAATGAAGCTGAACATTACTGTTATTCTATGTCTGTCATAGAAAAATGAGCTATAAAATATGACCCTTGCTAAACAATGTTCTCCTGAAAACATGAAAGAATGAGTTAATCAGAAATCGGCAAGGTTCCAGTTAGTGTTATTTCATTTTGCTTAAGTTTAAAGGCCTGTGCCATTTAGTATTGCTTTGGGGTTGTTGTTTCTTGACCTACAGCCTGTCTAGAAATGAAATAAAGTAAGCCTGACCACTTCTCATGTTGGAGAGAGTGTGTCATTCTGGCACTAGAAAAAACTAAAAATCAATCCTGTAATTTAAATTCTTCTCCACTTCCTGTAAGCGAAGGGTACTGGCAAGAGAACGTCATGGAATAGTGTGTTGCAGGATACTTCAGTTGGTTAAGTAAACAAGCTTTCTAAATAACTAAAAACAGATTATTTGGTGCTATAACACTTCTCTAAGCAGCTCAGAGCTTTTTGGGGTAACCAGCATTGGCATTAATGGAATTAACAATATTTGCCACCTTACAGCAGTAAGAGAGGTACAAAGCAACCAATCTTTTCTAAAAGATTATTCTGTGATGTAGGTAACAGTGCAAATTGTAATATACTGCTTTAAAGCATCCTTTGTTATAATCTTTCTTTATTTTTATGCATATTTGGTAATTGGATGGGGTCATTAAATCAAAGACCGATTTATAGGGTTGATTCCATCCGTAACTGTTGGTAGCTGCATCCAGTGAAAAGCTTTCTGATCAATACAATCCTCACATTGCGAGACTTGTACACTGCAAATAATTCTTGTATCCATGTCAGTGCAGCAGAAGAGATTAACAGAATTCAATGAAGTCTGATAAGAAACAGATTATATTTCACTCTTAGAAATGACTACTTGATGATCTGGAATAAGATTTGGCCATGAGGGGTGGGGCACATGACAGACCATTGATATTAGAATATTTGAACAATGATGCTTACTTATCAGGAAGAGCATTCCCAGGTTCAGCAAAACTAGGCAAATTGCAATTCCCAAAGTAGCTGTACTACAACTTGATTTGCTCTTGTTCCCATGATCCGAAAATATTAAGTGAAGTTCTGGAAATTGCTTCTGTTTACTAAAAATCAAATTTTTATAACTGTATACTAAATTTGCATATGCACAAAATTCCAGTCTACTGTTTATCTCATACATGATTCTTATTGTATGCTGTTGGTCAGAATGCACCCTGGGCTGGATCAGAAAATGGTCAAATTCTGAACAGTATCCTACATCAGTAAACAAACTTAAATGCACAAGTTCTTTACCCCAATTCAGACCTTATAAATTGGTCAATTGTTTCCAGGTGCGGTATACAAAGAACCAAAGGAGAAAGAGAGAGTGTGTTAGACTGTATGTTGTGATCAGGACATGTACATGTAATGAGTGGTCCTTTATGTACAGGTACAATCTTAAGACAGTTAAGAACAGAAACATCATACAGAGCACACTTACCAGGAGTAAACAGGCTGGGTTTATTCAGCATGGATCTAAATATTACCATGTGCAGGACATCAGCTCTATGAAAAATCAAACATTAGCTTATCATAACCATTATGTTCAAATTGCTAAGAGAAGTACAAGTAGGTGGGTTATTAACAGAGATCTCTTCATGAAGGTCAAAGTAATGAAATGACCAAGTGGTACAGGAAGCTGTTTGTGGAATGAAGGCAGCTGATGAAAGAACCTACACTATTCAACAGCACATTGAAAGCAAACTTAAACATGAGGCTGTGTGAGGTGCTCATTTAAATAATGACAAGGGGATGAACAAGGAGATGTAGGAAGGAATTCAATAAAGACACTATTAGCAGACAAAAACTATTGGACTATGCATGTTACAGCAGCTAAAGGGGTATGAAAAGGGAATATTTCAATGAGACACAGCACTGTATACTAAGGATGCTACTTATTGTCATGTGACAGAGTAACCAGCCCAGCCATGTGCTATATTAATCAGTAGGAACTAGGGTCTACATTGCATGTATGTATTTTTCCATGCTTTGTAATTTCTGAATCAGTCTTCTGTAACTAAAAACCCTTGCAGAAATCAAACTAATATCACATTCACTAGGATTTGGTTCACTTTCTTGGTGACTGCACTAGGCTAACGATACTTCTGCTTTGTGAAACCAGACTGCTGGTCTTTGGTATAGCATTCAGAAGCTCCTCCAGTCTACCCTGTAAAACATTCCTGTAATATTTCCACTGGAACCAAACTGTCGTACCAAAATGCACAGCACTGAAGGAATACAACCTTTAATGACCAAGTTGAGCACTTTCTTCCCACTTTGTAGGGACTTCCTCAGAACAACATTATCACCCCCACCCAGCCTTTAAATAATACATCATTTAACCAATCAATCAGTTAATTACACTACAATAATGCATTGAATTCAATTGATTGAAAAACCATAAAAACATACTTAATACATTGTTAAAAAATGTATTTGTAACAAATACATATAATTCTATTAAAACATTGCAAATTCATCCTAAAATATTTTTCAATTTTAAAACACATAAAATGGCAGTAGCCTCATTAATACCTGGATACTCAGTTACGTTTAAACGCAACTGGCATTTTAACTCACTTAAATCCAAATGAATGTCCATGTTTTTCCCTTGGGTATTCAGTGCATTATTGTAGTGTAATTAATTGACTGATTGATTCATAGGTAGGTACTAGGCACATTTCCATCTACCTCTTGTTTTAAGGGCAACCCTTGTTATTTTACTGTTTTAGATCATTTTCTCATCTAATAATTTAATCACTAATGCTCATACCTCTCAACCTCTTAGAGCAAGAAATGTGGACAAAGCCATAAATAAAAGTGGGACAAAGTCCCAAAAATAGGGACAATTTTTAAATATTGTTCTTGCAAACCTAAAGTTGATAAATAACAGATTTTGTGTTAGCTTGAATTTTTTGAAGGGTATGAAGTCTGAAACTCAAATGTCTGTCATTATTTTCTAACTTCAGTCTTTAATGATTTGCTACTAATTTGCCAGAGAAAACACAGTTTTATAAAAAATGGACTAAAATATGAGAGAAATCTGGACATTCTGTGAAAATCTGTACAGTTGAGAGGTATGCATACTGCTTATATTTAAGTTCCTACTGTTTCCTTTCTCTCCTCTATTAACAGCTGCAACATTTAAGTTTTGTTGCGGGCTAGTCATCTTCTGAAAGGTACTGCTTAATACAAGCACTGCCTAGCAGAAGAGAGTATAATACTTAACACTGTTGAGCTGTACAGCTGGGCCCAGGGTGTGAATCCTATTGGCTGTTACTCGCATGTAGTATGACCCTCTCTTCTAATTTTAGTCAATTAAAATGGGTTACCCTAATGACCCTGTTGGCAAGCCAGACAAAAAAAAAACTTATAGAAGTCAAAAAAGAAAAATAAAGATGCATAATTTTGCAGTTTTACACAGTTTCATTTTTTAGACCTGTTGCTCCACCTACTCCTGGAATTTTCCATGTATCTTCCATCCTTGTTACTCTCATTTTTGCTTGCAAGTCCTGATATTTTATGACTTTGTCTCTCTCTGTATGTAAGACACCGCAATGTCTGGGTATAGTAATTTCAGTGACCAATGCTACTTCTGTCTTTTTTTCATGGACTACTTTATCTGACTTTCTTGCATCTATTTTTTGATCTGTTGATAATGGTGGTTCCATGTAACACAAACCACATCATAGTCTGTAATGCTTTCTGGTTCATGTTCCCAATGCTTCTCAGCTGCTTCTATATTGTAGTATTTGCCAGTCCCCAAAGCAGCAGTCTTGCTACATCATTGTGTCTTGCAGTATACAGGCCTACTGCCATGAGTGTATCATACCCAACAACATGACATGCGACTTTTTCCAGTTGAGTTTTACATAACCTGCAATTCTCTGTTTTGTCCACGTTTTCAAAGGACTTTGAAAATCAACATGTATGCAGTTCATTATCCTGAGTTGCCATTATTAGCCTTTCATCAGTTTGTTTCACTTCACCTCTCCTAAAACATTTCTCTGTCGAATCTTGGTGAACATGAAGTTGTTCCAGGAGATTATATTTGTGAATTTTTCAAATTTTTCTTCTTCTAATATTATCTGTTTCCTTGTAGTCTTTTTTATTTTTTGTTTTTTTTTTTTTTTGGCATTTTTTTTTTGGCATATTCAGTTGTCTGATTTTGGTCTGCTTCTAGTTTTGATTTCCATTCCTGTGCTTGATACTGAAATGCTTCTGCTAAACTAACCAAAGGTGTCAACTTAGTCGTCTTTTCCTCATGTTTTAAAACTTTTACTATATTTAGATATGATGAGGCCAGCAGATATGTACGCAGTCCCACAACTGCAGAGCTAAACATATCAGTTTTAAGGAGGACGATACCTCCTTCATTGTGAGGAATATATAATCTTAGTATATACTGATTTTTATATATCATTTGATAAGCATGATGTGTTTTTTCTTGTTTTCATGCCAAATTGATTCAGTACTTTTTTGTGGCTAGTTAATCACTCCAAAACTGTAAGTTAGAACAGGAAAACCAAGATGATTTATAGCTTGGACTTCATTCCTAGATTTCAAGATAGTTTTCTAGAAAAGTTTGTCTTCTGAAGTATTTCTGAGCTTTATTCTTTTTAGTTTGTTTTATTGATGACCTTTCATCTATTCTCAAATATTTATATACTCCCACCTGCTCACATTCCTTTATATCACATTCCTGTCCCACATTTATATTTTCTTGGTGCTGCAGCTCTTTTTTTTTAAATGTTGCTTGTGCACATTTATCAAGATCAAATGGCTTTCTTCATCCGATAGTTTTAACCATTTCTAGTTGTGCTTTTCAACTCCTCATCTGATGAACTATTCAATTTTATGTCCTCCACAAAAAGTAGGCAAGGAGTCTTTAAATACGGTTGGATTCTGGGAGCTAAATTCTAACCATAACCTAATCTGTTAAGTAAACATCTTAACGCTCAAAACCAGGATAAACTATATCCCTAAATGTAAACAAGTACCTTTTCACTTCTTATACCTCCGTGATCTTCCTCCTCCACTTTCTTATTGCTATCTAATTCTCTTCCCTTACTTTTTCTCTGTACCACAACCCCGATTTTCTGCTCACTGCAAATTGCAATTCCTATTTGTATTAGACCAACATACCTTTAATTTCTCTACAAACTATCTTAAATTTCTCTAAATATTAAATGATTGTCATATACCTTGTATCAATTCTTAACCAATGTTTTTATATTGTGTCTAATTTGTTATAATTATTTTAAGTGCAGATGTTTTTGGTTTAATTTTAAAGATTGTAAAATTATTGTTCTTAAAATGTTTTGTAATAATTTGGAGCTTTTCTCCAAAGACCTCCACTGAAAATGGGCTTCTTCCCAGTCAGACTTTCCCTTTAATCAAATGTCAATAAATAAATAATGGGTTAAGACAATACAAAACAGCAATGGTGACAAATAATCTCTACTGAACTTACCCTTTGAACTTTTATTGCTGGGATAATAATGCTCCCTTTGTCATGGCTCAGCTGCAAAGTTTGCTGCCACTGTTTCATGGTCACAGTACTGTAATTGATCAATGTAGTGTCTGTCTTATGCATCTGTAAACATGCCTTTATCCATGATTATGAGATTCTGTCAAATGCCTTTTTTTATAATCTAGTCATGCCATACTTAGATTATTCCCCTTTTTACAGCTCTCTCTGTTAGCAGCATGACCCAGGATGTGTGCGTTGATATCAGACTTATTAGGAAAGAAATCTTACATAAAAATAAAATGCAGCAAAAGGAGAGCTGTTGGTCAGGTGGAATATAGCTTGCAGTTTACTTTTTCCATGTTAACCTTTTAAAATATCTGATACGGAGACTGGATAAAAAAAATAGACTTGAATCTATCAGGTCCAGGATGGATATTTCTCTGAAAATTCTGTTTACCCTGAGTTATGGCCATATTGGAGTTGGTATATATTTACAGGGTATCAGCTGCTTGTCCCCTGCAACAAAGCAAGTTTAATGGAGAAGATCAATGCTAGATTTTCACTCTTGTCCTGCATTTTCAGCCTTCTTTGACAGCATCATGAGTGCTGCCCTTTTATTGGTTCTTATGGGATTGGGGGTTGGCGTTTACCTCACAGACACAAGGCACAGCCTTTGATTATCACTCCTGAGAAAAATTGGCTAGGCTTAAAATGGCCCAGAAGGGCTTAACTAGCCTAATACTTAAGTATGAACCTTAAGAATCTGAATGCATGACAGGCATATTGCAATTTGAAAGCCCAATTCAAGGAAAACTTTTTTGGGGTTTTTGGAGTGCTTGGAGTCTGATGGAATGAAACTGTTAAAATAAGTCTCAATTATAAATGAGTAATCAGAAATAAGGTTTGCTTTTAATTGATATTATTTATTTTATTTTTGCTATAAAATAGAGAGTACTTCACAGTCAAGGTATATAAACAAAGTTAACAGTACACATCCTGCAATTATCTATCAGATACTAGAAAGAAAAATATGATATTGTCAATATGGGGTAAAATATTGTATTTGTCATCTTTTTTATTATGGCCCCTTACCTTTATCTCATTTTGGCTAGAAGAAGTGTGCCCATCAGTTTGTTAAAGAGGTTGATGCTTTAGGTGCCATACATTATCCATACTTTATAGCTCCCAAAACTTTTTTTTCCTAATCCAAGGACTATAAATGAGATCCTAGAGAGCGAGAGATACTATAAGTGCAATACAGAGAGAGACAGAGAATGTCTACCAAGTCCAAAGCTATATTTTCTAGGAGTAGTCAATGAACTCTGACATAAACCGACCTCAAACTCACAAGTAGCATGGATGTTAAACTGTCAGGTGCAGTTACTAATGCCCCATTACAAAAACAATTTAATGGTGCCGCTTTGATTTTTATATTCATTGCAGTTCTTCCCAATTTACGTGTTATTTTTTCAGATGGCCGAGCAATACAATTAGCACTATGACTTTACCTGAGAGACGACAAGAAAAATAGGTTCAGCAACAACAAAGGTGGTCTAAAAGTAATTGGGTGTTTGGTTGTTACTTTAAATATCCCATCTATAGCTATAGAAACTAAAATGTCATTACTTTGCATATTTCATTAAGATTACTTTCAGTCAGATTCTCATTGGTGGGTTTTTAATTGGAAGTAAATACCAATTTAAACAGAAGGAGAATGTGTTCAAAACGTATATGCTTCATCTAGTTATGTTTTGTATAATATGGAGAAAGCAACTTCAGTGGTGCTGTCTTGTCTTTTAACCCACTGGACTCTCACATTTAGCAGAATGCAATAAAAAGTAATATTAGTAGTTTCCATGCTCATTGTTATATTTTCTTGAGGTATAAAATGTGCATCAAACCCTCTCTGTCTCCTTTATGTTACAATTTTAGGTCCAAGAGGAGATGGGGAAATTTTCTCTTACTGGGGAAGGATTTTGTTGGGAAATAACTTGTCCAATAACTTGATTCTACTATTTTGTGCAGACCAGGCTGAAGGGATTCACAAAACAAGTCTTTCTAACTGCTGATTTATATAACCATTACGTGAAGCATGATTGTGGGCCATGCACACAGTTTTACAAGGTTTTAAAGAATTAATGCATTTTCTTCCACTTAAAATAACACTAGTTTAGTGAAGAGGCTTTGCTTTTAAGCAGCATAACTTACTTTCTGTGTTTCTATGAACTTTTATTTGCAAAACTTTAAAACAAGCCACTGTGAAGAAATTTTGCATTTAAGAACCCAGCAGTACTACATTATGTATTGAAAACAGATGCCTGTCTTGCCCTCAACCAAATGTGTTATTAATTTCATTATTTTTACTTTGACTGATTCTGGACAATTTTTAGGGTGAGAATGTATGCAATTATTATTGCATGAATTAGAAATACATAATTCAGTGCAAAGACTTTAAGGCCACCCAGCCTTATAACAGTAAAGGTTTAACTACTGTTAATATCTGGAAAAATACTTGCAATAGATACATCCTCTGGAGAAACATTGTTTGTCGGCCTGAACCAGGGATGAGTGGACATTATCCTTTATTGCTCTAGTTTGGAATGGAAAGCTTGACCATCTGTTATGGTTATTTGTATTTATTGATATCTAAATACATTGCTGGGTTTACTGCAGGAGTTAGGCCCGTTTTAAAACACTGGAACCAAGAATGGATATGCATAACACTGCCCTAGGTTTCCGTTCAAAAGCAAATACCTCCAGATTGAAATGCTTTCACCTAGCAAAACTTTTGTAGGTCTGTGTAATGCAACCACATTAAATATTGCTGGAAGTGAGAAAATATATAAAAAAAAAGCTATCTACAATAAGCAGTATTAGTGTAAATAAGGCATGTCTAGTACCATCTTTATCCAAATTACTGTTTAGGCCGTTATTCATAATGCAGGGCTCTGCAAATGTGTACCACGCATCTGCAGACAGCTGAGATGCATGGATATGTAGATAAGGTCAGCATAACATAGTTGCATTGACAATGGAAACACAAAGCAATTTCTTTAATCACTTCCTTTTATTCCTAAATGTGTAAATTGTCGAAAGGTTATCTTTTTGTACATGTGAACTATTTTGCAGTATTGTAAGTTGTATGTGCGTTGACATATTGGAGGCAAGTAAGGCTGAGCACAGTCATGCTTAAAGCATTATTGCAACACTGTGGACTGCACAGCAGCTAAAACTTTTTAAAGTAAAGGGGTTCAAACAGTTTCATATGGGGTATCCTTTTGTGGATCCCCTGATGGCTTCATTAAAGAATAGAAAGGGGGTGATATTAATGACTGAAAAAGGGTACAAAAAGAGGGGAACTACAAGGAAATATCAAGAGGGTTTGAGATGGGAGAGGATGGGCACTAAGTTTTGTCAGGGGAAAGACCCCTTCTATTTTTTTTAAAAGTTTTGTAAGTAGTGCGGGTGGGTATTAGGGAAGAGGGTGTAGGAGAGATGGTAAGGGGTGAAAGGGAAAGGTAGTCCCAGTTGTGTACTCAGTCCACAGATCCTCAAACATATCAACTGATAGATGATGTTGAGTGGAGGTCGCTGATGTTGAGGGAGTAGGGGCCTGTGTTAGCACAGTGTTCAGCACCAACTGGGAAAGCATGTTTGCCACAGAGAAGAGTGGCTTTGACTGGTGTAATTCTTCTGTCCACTGCCTCTTCCAGTACATCCTCAACCAAACTCCAAAGCCTCCATTCAGTGAGGCTTGCCAGGCTGGCATGTGATTAGTGCCTGCAGGACTGGTGCCTCCCCTCCATCCCTGCAAGAACAGCCAGGGGTGAGCAGAAGTTGAGCCAAAGGATATGCAAGCATCAGAATGATATAAAAAAATTACTTCCACACAGGTCCAGATATCACCTATCACTTACTGGTATATTGCATGTTACACAGTGGGTTTGATAGATGGTGCTAAAATACCCATTTAAGCAGTAGAATGACATCCTATTGCAGTGGGAGTTCTGAACTTTACTGAGCATATGGGCTTCCCCCATGAAGGGGACTCTCTAGGAAGCAAAGTACTGGGGCACCACCAAAATAAAACCGGAGGAACAATCCTATGAAGCCATTCAGAACAGCTGGGGAACTGGAAAGCATTAGTAAGCTGCAAGCAAAACATTTATATAGTACTATTCAAAATAGGCAAATGATCTTAAATCTGACTGTGTACCCCCCCCCCCCAGTCTGATAATGCAGGGGAAACAGGTTTGGTAAGCCTCAGGTTTTTGAGCTAAGGAGTATTGAGGTGACTAGGTTGCCATATTGTTAATAGCAAAACTGGAAGTCTTTCCTTCCTTTAAAATAGATCAGAGCCTGATAACCTGAGAAATGTATTTGGAAATTCATCTACACTTGTAAATCTCATCCTGTATGGTTTGGATAAGCAACATACATATTCTCATTGATTTCCATAGATCTTCTAATTTGTGCTCAGTTGTCAAAAATGTGTGAGAATTTAATCTCTGAACAAATCATTGAACATATCAACAGTAATGGACTTCTAACACCTGTGCAATATAGTTTTAGGTCTGACTTTAGTACTCTGACAGTTACATGTGTTATCTATAATAACATGAATAGCAGACTTGTTTACATGCACATTTAGTACTGTTAATCATGAGCTACTAGTTAAGTTAATTTTAGTGAATTATGGACTTGGTGTAGTTTCCTGGTTCCATTGCTAGCTCAACAAGGAATATTTCAGGAGACTTCAGGCAACTTCCTTTCAGAATAGTGAAGTTAATCATGAGTTCGTTTTTGGTCTTCAACCTTTCTCTTTTTTTTAATTTTTCTTTTAACCTGTCTTACTTTGATTTAATAGTGCTTTTCACTGAAATTCTGCTTCTTAATTCAGATAAGGAATCCACACTTTGCAACGAAATCTCCAAATAAATAAATATTAATTCCTTAAGGAGCTAGATATCCCTGAATAGGCTGATAATTAATTTCCAAAGTGTCATTCATTATAATTTTTGCAGCCTCCAAAATTTTCTAGTTTCTCCACAAATGCTAGAATATGACCCAGCAGGAGAGGATTAAACATGTCTTTGAACATAACTATTGTGGCACTTACTTGGACCAAACCTTGGCATTAAAGATGTATTCTGGCAGAATCTTCTTTAAAGTCCTATATCAACTGAAACTTGGTTACAGAGAATCAAATCTACTTTGTGCTAAGGCCAGAATGGCATTAGTTAAAATGTATTACCCATAGTATGCTGTGCCTTCATCTTCTCATTTAGCTCTTCTGCAGACACCATCCTACTTCAAACACCTCTGAATAAAATATGCCATTGCATGTTTTTAGTAGATCCAAAGACCCGCTGCTTTTTGCTTCTGCAAAAGACAAACTACCTTCCTGTTATAGGAAGAGCTACTCAACTTGTGTTTACTTTTGTATTAGTAATTAGACATGACATATGCCCGTTCTTACCCTCATTGCTGGTAGGAAGAAATGATTATTAATGTAGAATAAATGATGCTGCTGTAAAACTTTCATAGCCACCGTTTGTGATTATTCCTTGTGAGAAATACTTTAATAATATCGAGTTAGCCTGCTTGAATGGTTTTCTTGTGAAAATAAGACAGCGACAAACATTGCAAACTTTCCAAGCTAAATTTAAAGACTTTTCCTTTTTGAAAAGAATAGATGTTATCACTTTAGTGATATAGGAAAAACTAGTAAAATGAATAGGTTTCTGCATATTTACATGTGCCTATTGTTCAAAAGCCATGACTGTTCCAGGCACAAGCTGTTAAGGGATGTTATCTGCACTGTAGAAAATATGCTGATTGATAACAAGGTGTGGATGCCCAATGGTCCTTAAACAATTAATGCTGGTTATTTAAGTAGCCAATGTTGATGGGTGTTGCTACTTAAATGATTTTTCTTGCTGTGTGTGCACTACAGAAGTTTAGTATGACCTAGATACACCTCTGTAATGTTTACCACCATTGTGATAATAATACAACATTTAATTTCACTGTGCAACATATATATAATATATATATATATATATATATATATATATATATATATATATATATATATATATATATATATATATATATATATGGGAGAGCTGAATTTAGTCAAATCCACTATTGGTCAACATCTGTTTAGTTGAGAAAATTTGGTTGACTACACAGATGGTTAACAGGTGTGTGAAATCTCTGTTCTCGCAGTTGAGAAAAAAATTACCTTTCCCCAACATTGTGCAATGTTGGAGTTGACAGATATAATTAGCACAATGTGCAGGACGACTTAATCCCTGCAAAAAATGATTTTTTTTTTGCATGCACTAACGTCTCAATGTTCGCATTGTTGATGGTTTCTGGTTGACATTGTAGATGTCAAGTTTGGGTCTGAACACGTAATTCAGTAGATCACTATTTGTGCGTGTGTGTGCATATATATATATATATATATATATATATATATATATATATATATATATATTTATGTGTGTGTGTATATATATATATATATATATATATATATATATATATATGTATGTTGAAAGTGTGTATAATTATATTTGGTTAAACACCCATTTCGGGATTGTGAAAGGCAGATCATGCCTCCTGAACCTGATTGACTTCTTTGATGCAGTTAACAAAGTGGCACAGGAAAATAACTTTCTTGGATGGCGTAAGCCAGGGAACCTTGTTGGCTAGGTTTACGTAGGCCCTTGGGCCAATAGCCTAGTACCTACCTATGAAATAAATAGCTGCATATGTATTTGGTTATTAATTCAGCTGATATACAGAAGCAGTATACAGCTTTCTATAAATGCCAATTGGAAGGACAGTAACAACAATTTTAGGCTTGGTATCTACATGGGAGGTGGATGAAGCATCTAAGGAGACATAAAGGACTTTCAAATCTACATTAAAATTACATATTCCAGTATTCAAGTCTCAATCCATGACATAGTTTACTGTGTAGCTTCTTTATCTGTACTGTGATTTGTAACTAGTGTGTGTATTTAAACAAATTTTTTGTATAGTAGTGTAAAAGTTTTAAAATCATTTATTCTACAAAACTTTTTTTTTAATTTCTTGGCAGCTTCTAATTGAAAGGCCTGTTATAACTTTTGAAAAGCAAACATTCAGATACACATATTTAAACTGCTTCAGAAATGAATTATCGCATTTCTTTTTTTTTAATAATCTCTTAAACACATTTAAAGCTTTCTGATCAACTTTATAATAAATGAATTAGCCACCTTTTCACCACAGTGAGTCAAAGGTGACAAATGACATCTTGTCCTATAATATATTATCTTTGGTGCTGGTTCATTCTGTACATTTTAGATATATAATGTATCCAGTAGCTTCAGTAGCTCAATGTTAGTGACTCGAGTGAGAGATGACATGGTCCTTCTTTAGATTATAAGGTGAGCCACAATGTCATTTCCATATAGCTTTCTGTTACATCTTCTAATGCAACTCAGTTAATGCTTCGATCATCTGTGAATCCAGCCATTAAGTGGTAAATGTATATATTAAAAGTGCAATAGAAATTAACTTTGAGCTGATTGCCAAACTGACATATAGTTATTTATATTACAAAATATTTTTACACTCTTTAAAATCTCCTCAGGTTTTCTGCAGCACATCATTCAAGTTGTAGTCTACTAAAAGAAAGAAAGAAAAACAAATGCATTCAAACAGCTCTAACATGTTACTGCAGGGCTTCAAAGATGAGAATTTTTCTCAACCAAATTGCGGTGTTTGCATTGCCTGCAATATTGTAGTTTGTAGACTGGCAGGTTAATTGTAGTGCTAGGTGTGTGTGTGAGAATAGATCGCCATTTGTATGGATGCATGTCTGCATGTGCTCTTTTCTATGTGTGAGAGCATGCATGCATGTGGGGCAGCGGGCGACATGGTAAAACAAATAAAACAAATAATCCTGCAACATAGGAGATCAGCAGGCTGAAGTTTAAATCCAACTCAGCCCAGCTTGATTTTAATGTGCACTTGTAGTGAGGGTCAAATTAAACAAGTCATGGTCAAAGTGAACTTCAACTAAAGAAGTTAGTACAGTGCCAGAAATCAACAGTTCCTGTGCAATGTAATACCATGTGGTAACCTGTGCTTGGCTCTTCTTTAGGCTTGCAGAGTTAAGCCAGATCTCTGTCTCAGCTCTGTATTTTGTCTGAGTGAAAAATTCTTGGCTTGATAACTTGTATTTTGTATTTCATTAAGCTGTGCTTGCCTTTGAGAGTTCAATTACCATAGTGCATATGTCAGTCTCAATCCATTTTGGACCATAAAGAAGAGTTCTGGTTAGAGCAGTTGACTTTTTATAACAATGTCCAGGCCAAAACACTGCAGTATGGGATTGCAGCAGGAAAATATACATGAAGCAAATACTTTTTTTCTGTTATGCGGTTTTTCATTTAATGAGAAATTTTCTGTGCTCCATTGAGACCCTCATCCTTGACGTGCACAAATAGATCAGGTGAACCACTACATCCTGGCCACACAGACTGGGGATAGATAAATAGCTGTTTTTCTCCATTGAGTTACTAAACTGCAAAAAGTCAGTATGAAGTGGGTCAGTTTCTGAAATGGATCCACATTTGCTTGACAATAATTGGAATGGTTCATACACTGCAAGATATCCTGGGGATGATTCCTCAACAGCTGTATTTTCAGTTGTGTGAAAATTAAGTCTAATGCACTATCAGTTGGGAGATAGGAATTCAAAATATTTAAGTGCTCATGAGTATGAAAATGAGAACATATTTTGTTTCTTCCAGGAATTAAAATTATTAATGAAAATTTCTGGACTGATTTTTATTTTAAACCAGGACTGGACCACAAGTTTTAACGCTAGCCAGCATCACAAACAAAACCTCTTTCTGAATAATGCTGTTGTATAATAACTTGGATGAAAAGGGATATATTTTGCTTTTGTTTAACAACCATACATGTTATGTCTATCAGGGCTGTGTATAATGGAGACAGAGAGACACATCCTTAGCAGATGCCTCATAGTAGTATAATCTGTTGTTATGCCCACTGGGAATGAAGATATATACCTCAATGTATCCAAAGCCTAATAAAAGATGAAAATTCCTTCACTATAGTCAGACATGTTGAATTCCTGAGGACAATATCATGATATTGACTTTCAGATCTTTAATAAGCTGGACTACACTGAAGGTGTATTTTATTTATCTATTTTGTTTTGTAGTTATAGTTACTTCCATGCAGATTTTTGAACAGAATTATCTTGTTTTATTGCTGTGACTGTGTAAATATGTATGTGCCAACTCATAAAAGTAGCCAACAGAGATAAGCAAGCTAGCATAGATTATGAAATAAACCAATATAGGAGCTTGTCAGTAGTCAGCTTCATATGGCGTATCTCTGTGTGTGATTCCTTATGACAACCATTCTTCTATTCAGTGTCCAAACCTGGGTCCTACACCTAGACTCTTACTTTCCCACAATCCTCCTGAGTAGCATTGCACAAAAGGCCTTGTGATGTCACAGTACACTGTATTCATATGACTCCACTTATCTAACTCAACTGTGGTTACAAAACTGTACTAAAGTGGTGTTGCAACCCTTTGTTACATGAAATAATAACTATGGCTGTTTAACAACTCCTTACCATCCAGGAAGTCCAGCAGTCTTGCACATAAAGCATATTTCACCATCTTCCCTATGAAGGTCACTTATTTGTTTTTGTTTAAGGAAATTGCAACTTGGCACAATACATTTCCAGTGGAGGTTCAGGGAAAAAAGCTTCACATAAAATGCAATTATTAACACAGAACAATTATAATACAGTAAATATTATATTTGCAGTATATTATACAGCCTACAAAAAGCCGAATATATATATAAATATATATATATATATATATATATATAGAGAGAGAGAGAGTATAGCCCTATGCAGACCGCCTCAAAAAACTCCAGCTTTACTCTGTCGCATATCGCCTACTCAGAGGCGATCTCTACCTAGCATACAAAGCTATGTCAAACCCAGAGCTGTTGGACATGGTCCATTTAAAGAAATCCCAATCCCTCCGAGCTACATGCTCTAGGGATCTAAACCTTGTCACCACAATAAGCAGAACATGCTGGAGGGATAGATTCCTGTCTCAGAGACTTCCCATACTCTGGAACAAACTACCTATCTATATCAAACAAAGCTCCTCATTAGCACTCTTCAAGAAAAATCTTGATGATTGGATGGGAGATAGGAAATTCACCCCAGGGATCACTTCTGTGGCTGTGCTTGACAGGGGCACAGGAAAATAATTTTCTTGGTTACTGTTTGGGTACCATTTGGCTAGGCTTATATAGGCCCTAGGGCCAATAGCCTAGTACCTATCTATGAACCTATAAGTAATATATAACAAAAAGTGTACAGTATATACAGTAGTAATTAATAGATGTAGCAACAATTATGAGAGCAATGCACATTTTAAAATTTTAAATTATTATATTTCAGGTTTACATCACGGTGAAAGTACCATGGGGTAATGGGCGTTAGCACAGGAGAGGTTTTGAGGGGGATGAAATTAAGAAGTTTCAGTAGTTGACAGCAAGGCGGGCAAGAGGTTGAAAGGCCATTACATGATATGACCTCCTGTGTTTCCAAGTACACTTTGATTTGTTTTGGAGGATTTTTTTTTTAGTTCATTTCTGAAGGTACTAACAGGGGGTTGAAGTTACTTTAAGTGTGGGGGATACACATATTTTAGCAGCAAAAATGGAGTAAAAATGGTTAGTGCACTCTAGCCTAGTTTATGTAGGTTGGGGTTGGGGGTGTTGCTTATCAGAAGTGTCTGTGGTTGCAGTGTATGTTTATAGGTTTAGTAGCTAGTAATGGGAGTGAGTTAGGTTGGAGAAGATTGAAAATGAGAGAGCCTAGTAACAGGCCTACTCTGGGCTGCAGTGGAAACCATTTGAGGCTGAGGAAATAGTGCTCATGAGAGGGTGAGTTACTGATGAAGCTATAGATTTTGTTTTCGGTAGTCTTTACTGTGGAAGAGTTTTTTCTCAGACGCTGTGGCTATTATGAGTACTCCATATTTAAGTTGGGCCAGTAGGACTTATTTGCCTGTAGCTGTTGGATCTGGTTTATTAAGCAGAGTGAGAATTTTTGTGGGGCAGATGAGAAGTAAGTTAAATTTTGCTCTTGATATAAGTATGGAATATTAGTGACTGGTCTACCCATAAACCAAAGTATTTGAAGCTTTATTGGTGGGCTACAGTAGATTGTGATTTTAAGTGACTTTGGTGATTTTAAGCTTTAGGGTAGTTTTTAGAGAGTTAAAAATTTATTTTTGGGAAATGAGCCAGGAATGGAGAGAATTTTTGCATTTGTGCTTCAGTTGTAGAGTGGGTGCTAGTAGACCTAAAGATTGCCATGTAATCAGAGAAAATGATCATTTGTAGAGTAGGCCCATGAAGTAGGTAGTTAATAAAACCAAAGAACAGAAGAGGAGCTATTGTAGAACCTTGGGGCGCTCCCATCAAAAGAGGTGTGGGCTGAGAGAAGGAAGGTCATGAAGCAGGTAGTTAATGAAGATAGAGGAGAAGAAGCCTTGATAGAACCTTTAGGGTATTCCCATCGAAAGAAGTGCATGCTGAGAGAAAGAAGATCCTAATTGAACATTGAATCTACTTGACAAGAAGTCTTGGAACCAGGTGATGGATGTGTTATGAATGTCACTTTTCTGAAGGAAGAGTAGAAGGAGTTTGTAGTTAATTAATTAAGTCAAAGGTTTCTGTGACATCAACAAATATTAAAGCTGTTATGTTACCTTTGTCCACGTAGTGAAGAATATAATCAGGCATCAAACTGCTGTCATCGTACTATGACCTGTCCAGAATCCATGCTGTTTTAAGGTAAGAAGATGGTATTACTTAATGTAGCTTGACAAGATGGGGAAGGATGGAAATAGAATGAAAATTTGAGGTGTTTTGATGATTAGATTGTTTAGGCAGGGGTGGGGGTAATGAGTAATGTTTTCCAGATGTTTGGTATTGGATTTTGTGTCAGTCAAAGGTTAAGGATGAGGAGTGTAAGTTAGAAATTCCCATCTCTGGTAGTTAAATCAGGAATAAATGTGGTTTGAGCACGTGGGGGGTTGATATGACTTAAAGTAGAATACTGCTTTCCTTACATGAGATGAAGGGAGGGGGTGCTGGGAGAAGGGGAGTGGATATGCTGTTGATAGTTTGGGAACTAATAGAAGTAAATGGACATCAAAAATAAAAGGATGAAGATGCATTTAGGAATAGGAAAAGTTATTGTACTTTGTGTAGCCTAAAAGAGTGCTGTGCTCAAAGGTTCTTTTTGTTAGAGCTAAACCAGAACTAAGTATAGAATTAATAGAGATATTTATTTCTGTAGAGGAGAGGAGTTGCTGGAGTTCCATTGTAAGAACATATTACATAATATTGTTGTTTACTTTTATTTTAAATGTTATTAACAGTGAGGAGGGACATGAAATATGGGTGAAAAAACAGGATGCTTTTAATAGGTCATGTCGTTCAGTATTACATTTGCTGTTTCAAAAATAGTTGACTTTTTTCAATGAGCTTGGATATATTTCATGAAATGAGTGATAGAGGGCATTCCATTGTTTATGCATTACAGTGGAGAAACAAAGTCTTAAACACTGCAGTTAGAGCTAGGGTTTGAGCAAGAAATATATTTGCTAAATGGAAGTTATGAGCTTGTGTTTAGCACTGTAGTTACTGAATGAGTGAACAGCATTTCTTTAGGAGGTAAATGACTGAATGTATCATTTTTTTAGTGAGACTTGGTTAAGTGTAAATTTAATTCTAGCAGGTTCAGGAATCTGTGTGTGTAACAGTATGCACTGGTGGGTAAGCAGAGGTAAATGGAATTATGTTGCAATAGCTTTGCTGTAGCTTCCAAAGATGTGGTTAAGTGAATTAAGATGCTAACACACTAGGGATTGTGTACACGCTGGTTGTAGCAATTTTAGTATTGTCAATCATGAATCTTCCTATTCTGCATAATTGCTGTGGTTTTATATGGGTTTAAATAGTGACATATTTGATATGCTGATTAAACTAAAAGTCATGATCACCAATGATCGTAAACATTTTTAGCAAACTGGCCACTTGCAAGTCAGCCCTGTCTTTGTCTGAATTTAATTTGTCACGGCATTGATGATGATTTGCAGTATTGAAAAGAAGCTCAGAGTTGGTTGAATTTGACTGATGCTAGTCTGAAGGCTAGATTTGCTTGTAGTTAGGTCAGGACATGAATGGAATACAGGTGAACTGTTTGCATAATGAATCAACTTAGAAACCCCCCAGCACTCAGTCATATTACTGACAATAAGGTAAATATCAGAGGATCAAGATTTGATCCTGTGAAACTTCTATGGGAAACAATACTGGGAAAAGTATAAAGATGACCCGTCATATGACCTAAGACAACACCTGCAGGTAAAAAGAGAAGCTCTGAACAACTGAAGCCAACAGAAGAATTTTCAAGACATTGTAGAAATATAACTTTCCCAGTAAACAAATATTAATACATAGAACAAATAAATAATCATAAGAGCTGTACTTGCAAATGGTCTGCTGTGATCAGTGTACTATTCCCAGTAAATGACCTGTAATATAGAAATATATAAATTTATGGTATGCAGCACTTTAGATCTGGAAAGAAATAAAGAAAGCACTGATGGACTCGGCATGGTTCAGTTTTTCACAGAGAAAATTTATAAATATAAATAATGCAAATTTTGTAGCATGGCAGGTTGGAAGTGATGTTAAGAGGTGGAAAATATTTTGCCTATCTGATGTATATTTTATAAGGTTGCCATGCACATTTTGAGTATTTGAACAGTGATGAAATCTATTGAAGGAATAAGTAAACATTTGTATGATGTGTGACTACAGTGGCAATTTCCAGAGAGTACCCCCTGTAGGTGAAGATGTTTACAAGATTAATGTGGGCCCAGTAGCTATTGCTAATAAATTCTGTAGTGTCAAATGAAACTCTGTAAAAATTCTGATATGTTCTCTGCCTCTCTACTGAACCATCTATGGCTTCAGCTACATCTAGCCAATTCTTTTGGCTGAAAAAGCAAAGCTCAAAACAAAGATAGTTAAATTATTTTAGGTAAAATAAGTGTTATCAGATGGTGGTTTTGATTGAAATCACTTAAAAAGCAGACAGCACTGTGGTGCAGAATAATAAAACATAGCATTTAGGGCCTTCAGCTCAAACAGCAAGGAAAAACTATTGACTAATTCATTATTACTGAATGCTGCAAGGGATTGTACCCAAGCAGGCATGTTTCAGACAAAATACAGGAACTGGAACATAAACTGATAACTGTACGGCGAGGAATTGGAGGCTGAGATAAGTGGCCAATATCAATTTGCATGTCCTTGAATGGGGGTGGTCCAGCCCACTGCAGTGCTGGTAGGCTCTGAAGAGAGAGAGAGATGTTTGGGTATGTTATGTGTGAGTCATGACTTTGTGCTTTGCTATCACATGTAGTATTTATCTGGTATCCTGCATGGCATTCATGACAAAGCACCCAATCACCTGGTGAAGCCATAATTACCCCAAGCATCTATGAGTGCAGACACTGGCCACCAGGAGATGGCTTGGGCCATAAAGAAGATAAAAATCCCATGGCAGCTGCCTGCATGACAGCTTCCATCTCAAAAAAGGCTTACCCTAGAAAATAGGGGTTTTAAGGAGTATTATCATAAAGGAGGAGATCTTGATCACTGGTAGCCATTGGGGACATGAGTAATGAATACCATCTATCACCCTTTTTGTGAGACTGCTGTACCTGGTTTAGAGCCATCTGCTAATGCTTCTATATATTCATACTTCTGTGCATTTACATCTATTGCTAGTTTCATCTGTTGCTGAAAGCAATGACTGTTTCAGACACCTGAAAGTCTCTACTAATCTATCTCCTATCCTGTTTCTTACATCATTACTGGGAAATCATAATATACACTCAATCTAAATGCTTTCTGTTGCTAGCAGTTTAGAGTCTTGAAGTCCAAAGGAAAAATGATACCTTGTCATGCTATCAACTGATGGGCAGTGTGACATCCCCACTCTGGGCCAGTAATCAAGGAGACTGAATCCTCTCCACTGACACTGGAGAGGAATGTTCACTTGGAACAAAAATGGATATACCCAGTATTTCTAGATGGAGCTCTCTAAATCAAGCACAATTTCCCTTAAGAGCACACAGGGAACACACTCAGTCATGGGTCTAGGTTTCCCCCCCTCTGTCCATATCCTCAATAAGACTCCTCACAAGGTTGAGTCCTCAGCCAAATATCCAAGATAAGTCCACCAGCACCCTCTCTGTGAAATCAGTGATTTGTGTCAATGCTTTCAAGTAGCTGACACGCGCACACTTGGAAATATGATTCACCCACCCATACACCTGAGAAAGGCTGGCACAGCTTTACTAGCTATGCCACCTTCTGTCCAGACTATAAGGTAGTTGCACTCTCACCAGACACTCCAAAGCCAGCTACTCTAAGGCTCTTTCAAGGATACCCAATTATACTGAAGATTTCAGGAGTGGCCACACTGTCAGTAATAGCTATAAGGTTAAAATATTCTCTAAAGGACCAGCCACAATGAAAAGTTTAAATATAAGTAATAATAATAATAAAAGATCATGACAATACTAAACATCTATTTACAATAAACACCAGAGTTTCAATCACAGGAACTATTAAAAATAACACAGGTGAATTGGTTCACACAGTTACAGAAAAAAAATACTTTACTAATCCCACTATATTTTCCTGACTAATCTAAATAATTATTTCTAATTATTCCCACAGAGTGCCCTGCAACTTCTTTCTCACCTACTATTAAACCTTATTTTAGTGATGGATTACAGAAGGACATCACATACATCTGGTCATCTGACTTCTAGTTCCCATACAATCCCCCTTGGCTAGAAGCTTTCTGGATTAAGCAAAATGATGTAAATATACACACACAAAAAGCCTTGCTAAGATCTGCTGCAGTTCCTAGAAGTCACAAAACAACGTCAAACCTCCACCCTTCCAGAGTAGCAATTAGTTCACTCCAACGACAATGCAGGAAGCTTCCTAGTACAGACTTTTTGTTTTTGGCTGCACTGAGAACTGTAAGATACAATCTTTATGGCCTAAGCCAGGAAATTTAATTTCAACCTATTTTCCAAGTTTGAGATTAATCTCTTTTCCAGTATTCTCTATTAAAACATATACATTTAAATAGTTACAAGAATGCACATATATTTCTTGTTCTGTCCAGCAGGGCATATTGTTGGAACATTTCTAACACAAGCAGCTTAACAAATACATTTTTCAACAAAAGCATCTGTACAAATCAGTTTGATTTTCACAAATGACATAATTCTTTACAAAATTCCAGTTATCTGTGCTGGCATATGTTATACATCCACTGCCCTACTTCTCCTGGCATAGCTGGCAGTACCTCACATTGTCACAGGCAGTATCAGCTGGAGACTATATCCCAGTCATTATAGAAAACTCATTGACTTAGAGATCATGGTTACACAGTTTGGTCCTTGGATGGTGGTGTGCCTTCTGTAAGAAATCTGTAGACATGTCATAGGCTTATTTATTTGTATTTGTTGACTTGGATAAATGCATGAGCAATCTTCCAAATTGCCTGTAGGTCTGTATGTATCCTACGAGTGAGAGTGATGATATGTCTGGGCTAAGTTATTTTGCCTTGTTCCCAATGAGTTCTAGGATAGAATTCAGCTCCCTTCTGATGCTGAAATGAATAAAGCAGCTAATCAAAGAACAAATGAATGAATGGTGTGTAAGTTATCAAACGTGAAAAAATGCTTGCATTTGCTCTAAATCAGGTGTAAAGTATAAATTTTCTAACTGGGTGAGCATGGGCAAACTTGGAATGTTACTGTAACTTTGTTGTAGAGCTCAAAGAGGAGTTTGGATTAAGCTAAGATATTAATATAGGAATAGTAAGTAGCAATTCTTGTGTGGCTGGTCATTTATTTTCCTACTCTGTTAATAGTTTAATTTATAGGTGCAAAGGTGAATAAAACATGCTCTGCTGTTATATTTCACTTTTAACATCTGTAATACATAATCTGCAAACTGGATATGATATCACTGCAGTGTTTTTATGTGTTCTTGTTATATGACACAACATTCACCAGTCCAGCTGTCCATTGCTTGATCCTAAAGTTGATAGGACATCCACTGTGGCCTCAGAGAATACCAGGATTGAAGTGGAAGACTAATAAGGGGGAGTGGAGGGGGAAGAAAATCTGTGCATTGGGGCACTAGGTAGTTGATCAAGGACAGAGTGAGATGATATAATACAGCCCTATTCCTTGAATGATTAAGAACAGGAATAAAATAGGCAGAGAAGTGACAAAGAGGCTACACCATGACAGGTATGATTAAAAATGCAGTAGGTATACAAAATAGATCCACATCAGCTTTCAGTTTTTGTTCACAAAGCTTCATTAAACACTGTCATTTATTCATTCACTTTCTGACATTAGCATTCAGTATTACAGAATGCAGCATGGGTTTGTACCTAACAGGCATGTGTCAGAAAAGATAAAGGAAATGGAATGTAAATTGAAGCACATACCATATCGATGCATGCTGTATACATGGCAGGCAGGCAGACTGATTCTAAGAGTGTTACAAGCAGTGTGGGAGCTTGCAGTTTATTAACCCCCACATTGCATTGTTTAGTAACACATCAATATCTGAACCAATGGTACTTTTGTTGTAGTCCTTGTGTATTTCTACTGTGCACACAATGAATCTTACATAAATGGCCAGCAGCTCATCAAAATCAAAGAGAAAGAGAGAGGTTGTAGATAATTATATGTAATGTTCCTATTGAGCCACTGTAGCTAAACAACACATGCATATAAGTACTGAGCATGTGCAAGAACAGTGCCATTTTGTAAAGTCAGCCAGCGTGAATGCAGGCATGAATGAAGATACACATGTAAGTGTGTTTGAAGTAATGTGTGAATCAGTTAACTTAAATACTTGTTCCAATTACAGTTCCTGACATGTTTATGTACAATGAATATCTTGAACCCCATGCACCACTTTTTCTCTTTTGAATGCATGAGACAAGCGACATGGTGTCAGAAGCGACATGTCTAATTAGACATGGTGCCAGGCGGAATCTGAAGTTGAAGCAACACACAAGCAATGAGGCACATGGTTAGAAGTGGAGGAATATACCGAAGTGAACTCACAAATAGGTTAGTGGTTATTCAAAGGTACTTAAATTTGTTTAAATCATTTTTCAGTCACCGAATGCTTCTCCAAGTATTCAAAACATTTGAAATAATTACCAAAATAAATAAAATATCTGAAGTTGTGATATACTGATATAAGTATTCAAAATAAATACAAAAGTGTTCAAAATAACTTCCAAAATGTTTAATATGTGCAAAAGGGCTAAAACGACCACATTTTTTTGTAATGTACTACTTTTTTGCATTAACTAAAGCTATTCAAAGTGTCAGAAGTTTCTGGAATGTTTGCAATGTCAAAGTGAAGCCTTTGCAAAGATATTGTTATGCATTTGTGCATACTTTCAAGTGCCTGAACTATACTTCTATTTAAAAGTATTTTGTTGTTTTGGCAGAGGGATTTCACAGACCCAAACTGCTGGTGTTTGATAACAATATTGCTGAGAACTGGAGAGTCTTTGAACAAGAATAAGATATTTTTATATAGGCTGCTTTTTCTGATAAAGAAGCATGTACAAAAGCCTTCATACTTCTTAATTTAGAAGGCTCAGAAACCATTGAGAGGGAACATTTGTGTGTGTACCTGCCATGTATGCAGGGTATGGGGAAAACCACCATATTGTGATACAGGCTGAAACGCGTGAAGAACCTGAGTACTCAAAACATAAATTTAGAGAAATATGTAACCCTCAAATGAATATTATGATGGAAAGGCACATATTTATACAAGAAATCAAAAGCCTGATGAAACTATAGCAGCATATATTGCCGACTTGAGAAATAAAGCAAAAATGTGTAGATTTGATGATTTGCAAGATGAGTTGATAAGACAGACTTGTGTGTGGTGTTAATGATGCAGTGAGAAAGATTTTGCTTTGAGACTGTGATTTAACATTGAGTAAAGCTGTAGAGATTTGTCAAATATATGAGCTTACAAATGAGAAATGTATGTATGTTGTCTCTCGTACAGTGTCTGCTAGTGCAAATGTTGATAGTGTGAGAGACAAAGCTAAGATAAAAAAGCAATATAAACCAAAGATTGTGCCACCAACTAACTCTTAACCATAAACTGAATATGGCCACAACAAACAACCTTATTGGTAACTGTCATAATTGTGGAGTCAACCATGAACCTAAATGAAAAAAGTGCTTAGCTTTTGGTCAGCAGTGTCGCAAATGTAAAAAGTAGAATAATTTCAAAAAACTTTGCAAGTCTAAAGTGGCACATAGTTTTAATAAAAGAGAGCAGTTAAAGAAGCAAGTAGATCAGTTAGAAAGCCGCAAGCAAATTTTTTATGTTGATGGTGTATCTGTGATTGATGAAACAATTAATGCAGTGAACTATCAGCTAACTGGTAATCTGACAGCAAAGGATGAAATATTTTGTACTGTTTGGATTAATGGAAAACCAGCAGAGCTTAAAGTAGATACTCTGTCCAAGTGCAATGTTATTTCAGCACAAATGTTTGCTAAAGTAAAAGCTGGTGAAAAACTTGATTCAGAAAAGTGTGTTATGGTAGTGAAGAAATCCAAACTGATGCAGGAGTTCTCACATGCCATTCTGCTGGGAAAAGCTATGACTTGCAGTTTTACATAGTCAAAAGATATGTGCGGTCACTGCTAGACCTTAAAGATAGTTTGAGACCTGGACTGATTGAATTTAACAAGGAAGTCTACCATGATAGTTTTACACAGAATATTTTTCATGAATATGCTGAAATTTTCAAAGACGAGCTTCGCAAGCTACTAGTAACATATTCTATGAGGTTAAACCATGAACTAATCCCAGTTGTATGACCAGCAAGGAAAATTCCAGTAGCAATGCCGAGTAAAGTGAAAACAGCACTAGACAAAATGGTGAATTTAGATGTAATAACTCCAGTAAAAGAACCGACTGAATGGGAATCTTCCATGGTTTTAGCGCATAAGAAAAGCTCAGATGATATTCGAATGTATTGATCCAAGAGAGTTTAACAAAGTACTTAAAGATCTTCATCATCCGATGTGCACAGTAGCAGTTCATATGCCAAATGCCACTATTTCTTTATTCTTAGATGCAAAAAGTTCATTTTGGCAGATTTCGAGAATGCCATTTGGAATAAATTCTGCCAGTGAAGTATTTCAACATTCAATGGCACAAATTTTTTCAGGTTAGCCATATGTTACCATAGTAGACATTATTGTAGGTGGCAATGATGAAGACGAACATGATAGAAACCTTAGGAAAGTTCTAGACCATGCATATGAAATTAGTCTTAAGCTAAATCCTCAGAAATGTAAATTCAAGCTGAGAGACGTTGCTTATGTGGGTCATTTGTTTACTTATTCTAGCCTACAACAAGATCCATCTAAGCAAGCTACAATTCTTGAGATGCCAGTTCCAAACAATGTCACATCTTTGCAGTATTTTCTTGGTATGGTCAACTATTTAGGAAAGTTTATCCCAGACATGAGTGAGCTTTCAGCACCGTTATGTGAGCTGACATGCAAAAATGTAAACTGGTCCTGGTTGGAACGATACCAAAGAGCATTTGACGTTCTGAAACAAAAAAATTGCCAATCCACCCACTTTGAGATATTATGATGTTCACAAATCTGTAACTCTTTCATGTGATGCTTCTAAGTATGGTCTTGGTGCAGCATGTCTTCAAAAAGGTGTACCAGTAGCCTATGCATCCAGAACTGTAACCCAAACTGAGATGCAGTATGCACAAATTGAAAAAGAGTTTCTGGCAGTAGTGTTCAAAGTTCAGTGATTATATTTATGGCAAATATGTTCAAATAGAGACTGATTACCAGCCTCTAGTGACAACTCTGTAAAAGCCAATACATTCAGCCCCAGTACATTTGCAATGCATGCTGTTAAAACTGCAAAAGTACAATTTCAATATTGTCTACACAAAAAGCAAATATTTATACCTTGCAGATGCTTTGTCAAGAGTACCCAGATAAACAACAGAACAGCATGACAATGAGAAACCAGTCATGGAAATCAAAAATTTTTCCTCATCACGTCTTGATGAATGTAGACAATACACAGCTCTTCAGAAGCTGACACATTATCAATTAAAGATGATCAGTATGACAAACCAGTCTACCACTTGACTTCCAGAAATATTTTCCTTACTGAGACAAGAGCATGATAGAAGATGGAATCCTGATAAAAGGTCCTAAAGAAGTTGCCCTAGTCCACTTCAATAAACACACAACACAGAATGACATTTGATGACCTTTATTAAATTTCCATAAATATGATTGTTAACCAACAGTTATAAATTTCAACCAAAACATGACACAAGTGATAACATCCATGGAAGAAAACATAAAGTAACCATAAGGGCAGCGTAGCCACTCACCCTTGATAAGCAGTGTCCCCCACTTGCTCACTTATCTTTTGCACTAACAAGGAAGCATTACCCCTTTCACCTTCAATTTATTGAATTACACCACCATCCAACTAAACAGCTTTGCTTGCTTATTAACTTATCCAACAGAGCAACTGCTCACTTTCCTTCCCAACTTATTGAATTGCACATCCAACACCAGAAAGGGAACAGAAGAGGGCATGCCTGCCCCTCTTCTCCACATTCCCAAACTGACATAACCACAATCCCCACCAATAAAAAGAGGGAGGGAGGGTAGCAAGTTCATGACAAAAATGTGACCCCTACCTCAGTTACACGTGAAAAAACCCTCTCAGCCCCTCTTGACCCTTACCATATTTCCTCCTAAACATCCCTCCATCCCATTTAAACCTATCCTCCCCTTATTCTCCTAATCCCTGCTAATCTATGCATCTAGCCCAACTTGAAGATGTCCCAGGACAAAATGGTCTGTTCAAACCTTATTTGTCCTGGTCCACTTCAATAAACACACAACACCAAATGACATTTGATGACCTTTATTAAATTTCCATAAATATGGTTGTTAATCAATAGTTATAAATTTCAACCAAAACATGACACAGATAACATCCATGGAAGAAAACATAAAATAACCATAAGGGCAGCATAACCACTCACCCTTGATAAGCAGCATCTCCCATTTGTTCACTTATCTTTGCCCTAACAAGGCAGCGTTACCCCGCTCACCTTCAATTTATTGAATTACACCACCATCCAACTAAACAGCTCTGCTTGCTTATTAACGTATCCAACAGAGCAACCACTCACTTTCCTTCTCAACTTACTGAATTACACATTCAACACCAGAGGGGAACAGAAGAGGGCAATCTAGCCCCTCTTCTCTACCCATCAGCCTGTTCCCCATCTCTCTGACCAAACTTCCAGCAATCTAACCCCCAGTAAGCCACTAGGTCAAACATCATTCAGTGTACCCCTCCTCCCTAACCAAGCTGGATCTAAGACACTAACTCCTAACCCTATACATTACCAGTGGAATCCGCAAAGTACCTAACAACTGAAAACAGACCACTGACCCTTCACCTATGTTAAAGTAGCAAACCAATAACCTCATCACCTGTCATAACTACTGCCATGATGTAATTAAACCAGACTACCTGACCACAGGAAGCCTCAAAATGATACCAAGAGCCTGAACAGCCACTGAACCCACTACTAAGCCCACCACCACTGAAGCCATGCCGAGGCAAATACATACCACCATCCACATTGCAACTCCCTTGTACCGCCCAATGAAAATTAATTTCTTTTTTTATTTTATTTTATTACTGTCCAATGAATGTAATACCCCTCTTAAATCTCTTCTAAATTCCATTTAATAAAATGCTGCCATCACACCAACTACCAATTATAAACAATAAGACACTTAAACCACCATCGTGGCCAGTAGCAGTATGACCTCAAAACACCACCATTATGGCTGGCATCACCAACAATAGACCAAGCCAGGCAAAACTAACTTACACAATATACCAACAAACTAACTATAGAATGCCCAATGCCCCCTGGTCTCACAATTTCCATGAAATGCTATTAACATCTAGAATATATTGAAACAACCTATCCCAGTTTATCCTGAAACTGCAGTAACTTAAAGCTAAATCCTCCTATCAAACCCACCATCTAGTTCACAAACCTAACTGATGCAATGCAATCCACTAATCCCCTACCTCTGATGTCTGCAATAATATCTGACCCATTCCAAAGAAGACTCCCCCTCTACCCATAAAACAGAGTAAAATTCCACACTGATGATCCCCATACAAGATCATACCAAAACAAGACATTACCTTGAGACTGCAGGGAAGAAACACAACAAACCAACAACACTGTATTCGCTTCACTGCTGGCAACCCGTGACCTCCTGTCGTACCGCTCTGTCAGCTGAGACCCTCCTCAGGTTTTTCTCTCACCTGTCAAATCCACATTTCTCAGTCCCCCAAGTAATACCAATTCTGCATGTCCCAATCTGCACTCAGAGTGATCTGTAAAAGAAAAGACTGTAAATACTCTGCACACACATAAACCAAATTCTTAAAAAAAAACAAAAAAAAAACAAACATACACCACCGAGGGTATATCTCATTTATTAACTGCATAAAATGCAGAGACAGCCAGATGCAAACATCCCTGAAACTCAAATGTCCTATCAACAAACCCATAAAATTACCTCCCATATCCCATAACAACATTACAACAGCTACCCTATGAAATAAAACAAGGTCTTATTTTATTGCTAAAGTTATAACTCATCTACTAACACATGAGGCCTCAACGAAATTAATGACTAGCCCAAGAAACTTAAAACTGTCCGCAATCCTGCTGTATAGCCATTTACAAAACAGAGATACAAACTCCCTGTATGACTCCACCTATATGCCCTTAGGACAAGGACAACGACAACATTCACCCTTGCCCGATTTAACCGCAAGCAACATGGACTGCCCTCTGGAATGTGAAAACTTGCTTACCTTGATATAAAAACCTTAGAACCATTAATCTGGAAACCACCACCCAAGTGCAGAATAACCAACTTATTCTCATACTGTTTACCACACCTCAGCCCCGCATCCCCCACAGCCTACCCTATCTTCCAAATGAAATAGCACAATAACCATTACTAAACATTAATAAATACCCGCCTAAAGGCCCTAAACCATTAACTTCCTCTGCTTATGATGGCTGCATGTCTGACCCTTCTGCAAGAACCCCCAGACTCCTTGTAAACTTCCCAAACCCTGCTTAACCCAGCCCCCAATATACACCCTCTTCTCTTGCCAACACCTTACTCAAAACACACCGAATACCACATACACACCTTAAAGAACCGCCAGCAAAATCTTCCATATAACCTCCTTGAACACCACTCTCACCACCGAAACATCCAGCCCATCAGATGCAATTACATCTAACAACTTCAGCAGGCCTGCACTTGTTACTTATTTCACTCTCTCCCACTTGAGCACTTTTGTGCACCATTCTATCAATGGAGACAGCTACTGGTATCTCCACTTCCACCGCTGACCCACTTCCTTCAGGTCACCGACTGATGTCCAAATTGCTCTACCCCACCTGCAAAGAAAACCAGTTAAACACATTGCTGTCAAGAAATTGCAAGATTGCTAGCTGTGCATCTCAATCCACCCAATTAAAGAGCTACTAATCAGATATTCTGCCTCCAAAATAACAAGAAGATTCACAGCTCTGAGCACATTCGATCAGACAAGCTGCAACACAAATGCCCTTCAAAACACCACATTCTACAATAGGATTAGATACAATGACAAAGCTGGGAATCAAACCCCTACCCTGTGTGAACCCTGCAATTCAGATACTATGCCCCTCATACGGTCTCCATTAAAAGGCTGTCCGATCTAAGAACTACAATCCGATATTATGGTCTTCCATGAAAACTTAAATGTTTACATCCATGGATACCCTTGATATACTTCCCTTGTACTCTTTCCAGTTTAATCATGCTTATTTTGTTATAGGGTTTCTATATTGTTATTCCATCGTCATGTTTAGGTCTAATGTGACTACCAAACCATGACATCCCTATTTTAATTACCTGACTTTATAGATCTTCTATACCGCCTATAGTTCAATAACTCTCATTAACCAGTTAGTTGATATGATTAGCAAAGCTCATAGGTGAATCTACCCCTATTCCAAGATCCTTAAATGAGTCTACAGCTTCAGTTACTGTGTGTTGTATTAAATAACCCCATTTCAATGTATGCCTACCAAAACTCATATGCTTAGTTTTTGATGTATTTATCAGCGTGTTATTCTTCTGTGCCCAAAAGATTAATTTAGCCAAGTTATTTTGCAGACATACCTCATCTGTAACAATAAGTGAAGGCAAAGCCCTGTGGTACACCCTGACTAAAACCAAGAATTTTACCTATCCAGTTGCTGTATGATTCTTGCCATAAACCTATTTGTCAGCCATGCAGCTATCCATCTTATTGGGAGTACACCAATGCCTAATTGTACTAATTTATTGACCAGTGTCCTGTGTATGACTCTGTCACTACTGAAGTTAAATCTATCAAATTCCATCACAACACACCATTCCATCCCCATTAAGGAGAGTAGGGTTTCAGGGTATACTGCTGTATGCAGTTACTGCCACTCCCAGAGTGCTTTGCTGTACTAATCTCCTCAAAAAGTAACCAGCTTGGAAACTGTAACACAGAATTGCAATTCAGTCAGTTCCGCGCACAGCATTACTGTCTTAGTGCAGCAGGAAAAAAAAAAAAGGCAAGAAAGGTAAATGCACCAACATATAAATAACATGCCATTTTATAACAACACATGGGATGCACGATTTACATGTAAATAAAATGCAGCTTGAAGCAGGATATAAGATGAAAAAAGCAGCCCCTAAAGGAGTCTCTGAAGGCCAGCAACCAAGCCCTTCACTTTCCAATGACAACTGCACTCTAACCACCATCAGGTATGCTGTTCAAAGAAACACCCAATGGTAGACTCAAAAGGGGGGGAATGTCGCCTCTGAAGGAGTCACTGCTCTCCAACCTCTCAACCTCTTAGTGCAAGAAACTGGACAAAGCCTGACATGATGGGGGGACAAAGCAACAAAACAGGGACCCATCCCAAATATGCTCTGATAAACTTAGAACGTTGCTAGAATAACAGGATTTGCCTCTGCCCTACCCCTGCCACAATTAGCATACTTTTACTGAAGGATATCAAGTCTGAAAGTCAAGCTGAGGAATGTACCCAAATTATCAGATAAAAATCTGAGCATAATGTGAAAACTCCTTACAGCTACTCCTGCTTGAGAGGAACAAACTAGAATACAATAACAGCAGGGACACATGTGCAAATCACAACACTGCACTGGCAACCTGGAAAAACCACTAACTGTCACCCCGAGTCCAGAGAAAGGAACAGCTTGACCAACCACCCCAACACCGACCCATGAAACACCCTTGGCAGAGTCCTCCAAAATGCAAACACTGAAGAAAGGAAACTGTCCTCCAATTTTGTCTCAGCACATGCATCTATCTTCAAGTGAGAACAGCATCTCAAGTGCAAAACGCAGCAGGCAAGCACCGAAGCGTTCAACCTGCCATGTCCCACTACAAGCCTGCCAAACCAGCCTGTACTTGCCACCCCTCTGCACTAAATCCATACCTTTCCTGAACAAATCAACATCCACACCCTGCTCAAACCCCGACGAGTAGATCAAAAGCAAGAAGTGACCACCAAGTCCTGCCCCTGTAACCCAGAAAGGAGCCAACAAAGGTATACATTTTTTTTGACCCATGACCAAACCCCACAATGGATTGCACCACTCAGCTGCAGCCACACTGCCCAAACCTCTCAGGAAAAGTGTCTGGACACAGCTACAAATCAAACAAAGTGTGACCAAATCCGAAATAAAGATGACACTTTTTTTTTTAAATCATACAACATTGTTCTTACAGACTCAGAAGGAGGATGAACAACAAGCCCCGCATAGCCAGGAACATCCAAGGGGCCGGAAGCCAACCCCAATGCTATCATCTCCCCTGCTCTGTGTAATTTTCTCAATGTAAATCTAACATTATACTGTGTGTGAGCAGCAGCACCTCCTCCCTGTGGATCTAGCAGCCCATGAAAACAGCCATCACAGCTCCCTCCAGCCACAAATCACCACTGAGGAAAGCAAAAGGATGAACATTTTGTGTTCCATTTTGTATCTGCTTAACATAAATAAATGTCTGCCGTACGGATGATTCCTCTCTCCACATAAGTACGCCCCCAATGCAGCAGCTGTTGTTTTTTTTTTTTTTGGATAGGTCCCTATTAAACTTTATCCATATTGTTGTGAGCAGGATGCGCAAGCCAATCCACATCTATGCACAAACTCTACATGAACTTGCATACTATGCTACTCGTATATCAGTGGCCAACCCTTATGCTGCTTAACCAAATCCTGCGAAACATGCTAAGTTAGAAGACTCCAGGAAGCCCGCAAAAGGATATCACATGAAATTTCTCACAAAACTACCCGACAGCAACCAGACCCCCAAGTCAACAATACCAACTTGACAATAAGTTCATCCACCATCGAATCTGAGAACTCTATACTAGCCCCACCTCCCAGACAATTACAACAACTGATACTGCAGCCAAGACAAATGAATTTGCTAAGCTAATGAATTCTACATTAGTAACACAGATCCCTTTCCAAGCTGCCAAGAACAAGTTATCATGCCTGAGTTCAGACCCCGTGCACCCCCCCACAAAAAAAATATATATATATATATATATATATATGTCAGGGATGTAATACTTGCAGTAGCAAGTTCATGCCAAAAATGTGACTCCTACCTCAGTTACACTTGACAAAACCGTCTAAGCCCCTCCCTACCCTTAACTCATTTCCTCCTAAACATCCCTCCATCCCATTTAACCCTATCCTCCCCGTATTCTCATAATCCCTGCTAATCAATGTATCTAGCCCCACTTGAAGATGTCCCTGGACAAAATGGTCTGTTCCAAACCTAATTTATTACTTCAGAGTTGCAACAGGAATATATCAAGATCTTACATCGTGGATACCCAGGTACTGATTCTACCAAAAGAAAGACAAGAGGCATAGTATTTTGGCCTTCTATGTCAAAAGATATAGAAAAGGAACCTCTAGCATGCTCTATTTATAATAGCACTAAATCTCACCAACAAAAAGAACCACGTCAGCTAAACCGGATTCCTGAATTACCATGGTCAATGGCTGCTACTGATATTTTCAAATGGAATGGTCACCATTACTTAGTGTTAGTAGACTCTTACTCAAATTGTTTTGAAATTGACCATCTTCCTAACTTAACATCTAGCAGTGTCAGTACAAAATTGAAGAGACATTTTTCTGTCCATGGTAGTCCACACAAAGTTGTATCTGACAATTGTACACAGTTTACAAGTCAGCAGTTAAAGAAATTTGCTGAGTCTTGGGACTTTGTCCATGTTACTAGTAGTCCTGAGTATCCACAGTCCAATGGATTAGCTGAGTGTGCGGTCCAAAATGAAATTGTTTGTTGGAGAAATCCGAGAGATGGTACCGATATTTTTCTTAACCTACTCAGTCTCAGAAACATTCCCCAGGATAACTTAGTTGGTTCACCTCCTCAGAGATTAATGTCTAGACAGACGAGAACAACCTTACCAGATAGTAAACCACTATTGATTCCAAATGCAAAGAGCAACAAAGTGATCAAAACCCAACTTTTGAGGAAACGCCAGTCACAAAAGTTATACTGCAATAAATCTAGCAAACCTCTTAGACCACTAACAGAAGGAGAAATTGTAAGGATGCAAACAACCAAGGGCTACGCCCGAGTGGGTATTATCAAAAATGTTTGTGAGGAACTGAGATCCTATATTGTTCAATCGGGGGGAATGGAATTCAGAAGAAACTGAAGACATATACCTCCAGTTTCTTAACCAGTGACACAGCAGATTGCCTGTGCCAAAGACACTTTTTCTCAGAGCAACCTTACACTTTCTATTGAGAAGAACTCCCCTGAGAATGTCCTTGTTGCTAAACCCAGTCAAAGCTTTTATGTAACCGTATGGGGTAGAATTTTCAGACCCAATCCAAAATACACAGCGACTTGGACTTGAGTTTGATTGTTATTAATACTGAAATGTTATCTAGTGTATACATTGTCTTGTTCTCCTACTGCATGTCGAACAAATCAAAGAGGGAGGATGTAGATCATTATGTGCAGTGTTCCTATTAGCCACTGTAGATAGCATGTACATACAAGTACTGAGCACGTGCGAGAACAGTGCCATTTTGTACAGTCAGCCAGAGTGAATGCAGGCATGAATGGAGATGCACATGCGACTGTGTTTGAAGTAATGAGTGAATCAGTTAGCTTAAATACTTGTTACAGTTATAGTTCCTGACATATTTATGTACAGTAAATAGCTTGAACCCACATACAGCTTTACTGTCTCTTGACTGCATTAGACAAGTGACAGAGGTAAAGGAAGGAGTCCTTTCAGCAAAAGCAGACGGGTTTCTCAGAGAAAGTACTCTATAAAAATGTGCTTCTCTTGGTATCCATAGATTTCAGGTAAAAGACTGCACAAGTATCACAGAACAGAATGTTACCCAATAAAGATCTCCACGGGTGACCCGAATTAGTGGGTACAATGTGTGCATTGTCAGCAGTCCCAGTAACTGTACCTTGAATAGTTGTTGCTGAAGAGTGAAAGAGAGCGAGAGATAAGAGGGGAACAGACTTACCATGCAGAAACATATGGTTGTGACATGGAGGTGTATGGGCCTATGTGTAGCCTATAAGTGGGAATGCCATGGTAGAATGTGGACCTTTGTGTAACCTTTCAAGTGGGCATGAAATGACACCCACACAAGGCACAGTTCACATAAGCAGTTAGCATGTGATCATGCCATGTGCCACTTATGCAGGTACCCTCCACTTGCATACCACACATTGACAGTCATAGATGATGGTATAGTATATACATCTGTACATATGGTTATGTAATACTGGACACAATGATGTCTAAAGCAACTTTGTGAGAACATGTTCATGCCACAATATGAAACTAGTTTCTGCAAAAATACATATTGCACTGTGGTACTTACAGGGGGGGGGGTCTACCATCAGTGAGCTCTTATAATCTATGCAGTGAAGCCCTCATTCACATCGGCTACACACGTTGCATATCAGTAGTACAGCACATGATAATCAAACTGGCTGTTAATGCTCAGGATTATAGTTGCCAGTAAAAAGCTGGCCAGAACGTGTTCAATGTCTGCTTAGGTGCATGTGCCATTCACTGCCAGTAGCTAATATTCTGGCCCTCCTGTGACACAGTTCCAAACCAGTAAAGGAAAGCACTTTTTATATAAAATAAAACTAATGCATGGGATTAGAAACTATCATCTTTATTTATAATATACGGCATAATTCTTTTTATTGGTTCTGTAATATTATTGAAGGCATAAGCCAAATGAGGCAGTGTGTTTGTTATATTGCTGAATATTCAAGAATAAAACTGTTAGCTTTTAATAAGATACATCAGCTTTGGTTTGTGTACAAAATTGCTTTCCTGGTACCGCCTGGGCAGTAAACACTGACATTATGTACACTCTGCCTTTTCTGCCCCAGTGCTGGGTCATTCTGCCATTCACAAATAGAGACCATCTAAGCATATCTGTCATCTATGAGAGTTAAATTTTCCATAATTTAATTGCATTGCTGCTACTCCAAACATAGCATTGCAATAGCAGCATCTGTGATGTGAGAGAAATCCAAATCTTGTCTGTGTAAACCTAGTGAATGCCAAGAAAGCTTTTGTGTGCTAATACATATGTTGATGTGCAGCAGGTAGTAGGATTTTCACTGTATTCTTTGCCCTTTGTCAGTCTTTGCAAGCACTGTGTGCTGCAATGTAGTGTCAACAGTAAGAAAAATAATGTGCCAAGCATGCAGTACATGATGGGTATGTTTGTGTGTGTGTCTACAAATATGCAGATGAGAGCACACTGTTACTGAGCTGTTAATCCTCACATGCATGCAGTGTCTGCAGGTACTTAAGCAGCCTTAGAACATTAAAAGCCAGCCTAGACTGTTAACACATACATATTGTCCAGTGGAATATGGCAGAGGTACATATGCTTTTAGACACAGGCACACCAAAGCATATGGGAATAGTATGTGGATTGTGTCATAGACCAGTATTGCATTTCAACATGAAATCCAGCAAATGACAATGTCATATATTTTTGCACATGAAATTATGTAGTAGAACTATGCCCACAACCACACACACACCAGGAGCTGCCATTGTGAAATTGTATACATGCGAGAAGCATTGCAATGTAATGTGCATGTTAATATTTCTCTAAAGTAGGGAGGGGAGTACACATTACCTGAACTTAGCCATTGATGAGTCCTTGTGTTCCTAATTTTAACAACACAGACAACAGCCTCTGACACAGGCTTCCTATAAGACTGCATCAGTGCATGCCATTTAATTCTCATTCATACAGCAAAGATGATGTTAAGACTGGCTCCTTTGTGTACCGTGGAGTTATCCTAAAGTAGGGTAGAATTGCTTTCTTCTGCTCATAGTTTATGCCTTACACTCTGTGCTTGAAGTATCCCAGAGTTGGGGGGGGGGGGGTGGCGGTGGCAGCCAGATTCCAGCTAGGAAATGTATACATATAACTTGTTGTACCTGTAGCCATCGAGGCCCTTCTCCAATTATTGATGCAGGTTGTTCATAGTTTCTAACGTATATGTCATTTTAACTGCATGATCCTTCCAGTTAGTCAATGTTCTCTTAATTATACTGTTGATAGGTATTTAGTAGGCTGTTGATCCACGAGAGTCTTTAGAAGCCTCGCCATGGAGTTTTTAGTTGTTATATTTTAAGTACGAATAACCCAGAGGTGAGTAGAAAATTTACATGTTGTCCCTATCCATGAGGGACAAAGGTGCTAAACTAGGGGTAATGTTGCAGTTATCTATCTATTCATCGAGACTGAATGAGTAGTGTAATTACTTTATGTGGATCTCAGACTCCTTCAGACACAAGCTACCCTGTAATATCGCTTCTGGTAATTAAAGTAAGCTGAAATGCATATTATCTGACTTTTCACACCATATACAGCACTTTCATTGTAAGACTTTGGAACCAATTGAAACTGGATTCAAATGTAACACTATATACATTATATATATATATATATATATATATATATATATATATATATATATATATATATATATATATATATATATATATATATATATATATATATATATATATATATGCACACATTCTTACATGGTGAGCTACTATTTGTGTCAAAACCTTACTTTATTTTATTTGTAACTACTTTATATTATCTTACATTATACTACTGTATATTTGTAGTGTCTACCTTTACTGTAATATTGTTTTATGTGGAGCTTTTCTTTGAATACCCACTGAAAAGGGGCAGTTTGTATGTGAGGCAGAGATCTTCTCCTCAGTAACCTGAATGACACTGAGTCATTGAGGGGTCTCGGTCTGCATAGTTTTTACAATATATGCCTTTGATTTCCTTAGCGTTGTGACTATTCAAGCTGTGTTAGATGTTTAGTAATGAGACAATTTTCACTCATGTTAAGGCTGGTTCCTCTGTGTACTCTGAAGTTATCCTTATGTAGAGTAGAACTGCTTCCTTTTGGTCATCACTTACACTCAGTGACTGACCCTGATGAGTGTGGAATACAGTGGAATGATCACATGCTTGGACCTGGACAGCATATCCTTAATAATCAGCTGTGCACTGAAAAAGCACTTTCTTACAATAGTGGATATGCAGTGATTAAAGAACAGTTTGCTATCTACATTGGTTCACAGATTCATAACTACCAGTTTAATTTTCAGGATTGTGTTGTCAATAGGATAATTACAAGGGAGGGCTTCCTTGCCAAAAGATACTGTTATGAATTTCTTGGCATTCAGCTTTTAGTCCATGACTCTGACAACAGCTATTGGTTTGGGAAAGGCCCACTTGAAGGATCTTGGTGTCCTCTGCAGAATTTATGATGGCAGCAGGATTACAGTCATCTGCCAACTTGTTCAGACATGAACCCTTAATAGTAGTTTTGACCCTAAAAAGTAAATGCCAACGAGGAATGGTCCAAGGACTGAACCCTGGCATACACTGCTAGTGACCAGACTCTTAGAGAAACCACATAAATCACCAAACCAAAAAAACTAAATGTAACAGAAGGCTGCAGTCCCAGAAATGCTCAAACAAGCAGGTGCATTAATGAATAGTCAAAGATGAAAGTGCTTGTTTTATTTGACTTCAAGGACACTGAGTCATTGAGGGGTCTCGGTCTGCATAGTTTTTACAATATATGCCTTTGATTTCCTTAGCGTTGTGACTATTCAAGCTGTGTTAGATGTTTAGTAATGAGACAATTTTCACTCATGTTAAGGCTGGTTCCTCTGTGTACTCTGAAGTTATCCTTATGTAGAGTAGAACTGCTTCCTTCTGGTCATCACTTACACTCAGTGACTGACCCTGATGAGTGTGGAATACAGTGGAATGATCACATGCTTGGACCTGGACAGCATATCCTTAATAATCAGCTGTGCACTGAAAAAGCACTTTCTTACAATAGTGGATATGCAGTGATTAAAGAACAGTTTGCTATCTACATTGGTTCACAGATTCATAACTACCAGCTTAATTTTCAGGATTGTGTTGTCAATAGGATAATTACAAGGGAGGGCTTCCTTGCCAAAAGATACTGTTATGAATTTCTTGGCATTCAGCTTTTAGTCCATGACTCTGACAACAGCTATTGGTTTGGGAAAGGCCCACTTGAAGGATCTTGGTGTCCTCTGCAGAATTTATGATGGCAGCAGGATTACAGTCATCTGCCAACTTGTTCAGACATGAACCCTTAATAGTAGTTTTGACCCTAAAAAGTAAATGCCAACGAGGAATGGCCCAAGGACTGAACCCTGGCATACACTGCTAGTGACCAGACTCTTAGAGAAACCACATAAATCACCAAACCAAAAAAACTAAATGTAACAGAAGGCTGCAGTTCCAGAAATGCTCAAACAAGCAGGTGCATTAATGAATAGTCAAAGATGAAAGTGCTTGTTTTATTTGACTTCAAGTATTTTTTGTGTGAATAAACTGTTTTTAATTCATTAATACACCTTGTTTGAGTGTTTCTGGAACTGGAGCCTTCTGTTACATTTAGACTCTTGGAGAAGGTAGAGCAGCCCACACTAATTTCCTGGGTACTAGTTGTGAACAAATTTGCTATTCAATGAGATACATAAGGATTAACATTTAACTTTGATAGTCTGTCTACAATATCTGAGTGTGGGATGGTCCAAAACACCTTTGTAAGGCATAGATATGCAATTTGTACTGATTTGCCCTCATCCATTGCTTCAGTAGCCTTCTCAAAGTAGTCAACCAGGCTAGGTAAGCAGGATCTACCCTTAATAAACCCAAACTGGCTCGAGTAAAACATTTTTAGCTTACCTATATCTTTATATATTAATTACATAGACATCCCTTCTCTAGCATTACAGATGAGGCTGGTCAGACTTGAGATTCTATAATTTCCTTGGCTCATTGATGTTCCACCTTTGTGCAAGAGAATAACAATTTCTTCCTTTGATTCATCTAGCACAAAGCGGTTTTGGAGGCTGACATTGAGTAGCCTCTACAGGGATTCTGAGAGGTCCTGTTTCTGGCTGGCCAGTAAGAAACCTGGTATTTTATCAGGCCTCACAGAAGCAGCATTCTTGGCCCTGGATAGTGCCTTGAGGACTTGTTCATGGAAAATTTTCGGTGATGTGTAGATGTGGGAATATAAACTGGGAATGTAGGAGGGGATAGAGTATTGACATTAGAACTAAGTTTAGTGGGTATGTCTTCTGGGTCCAAGTATGTGATGTAATTTCCTATTAGCTCTGCACAGTGTTGAATATTGTTCTTCATAGGTAGGTACTAAGCTATTGGCTTAGGGCCTATATAAGCCTAGCCAAATGGTACCCTAGCTTTTGCCACCCAAGAAAATTATTTTCCTGTGCCCCTGTCAAGCAGAGCCACAGAAGTGATCCCCAGGGTGAATTTCCTATCTCCCATCCAATCATCAAGATTTTTCTTGAAGACTGCTAATGAGGAGCGTTGTTTGATATAGATAGATAGTTTTTTCCAGAGTATGAGAAGTCTCTGGGACAGGAATCTATCCCTCCAGCATGTTCTGTTTATTGTGGTGACAAAGTTTAGGTCCCTAGAGCGTGTAGCTCAGAGGGATTGGGATTTCTTTAAGTGGAGCATGTCCAACAGCTCTGGGTTTGACATAGCTTTTTATGTTAGGTACAGATCACCTCTGAGTAGGCAATATGCGACAGAGTAAAGCTGGAGTTTTTTGAGACAGTTTGCATAGGGCATCTGTTTGAGGCTGGTAATCCTCTTTGTGAGGTGTTTCTGTGGCCTTTCCAGTTGTTGTAGATGTCTTGTGAGGTACATACCAAAAGGAGCGTCGTACTCTGTAATGGGTCTAATGAGTGATGAGTAGAGGGGAACAATGACCTCTTTTTTTCCTGGATGAGAAACCTTTTGTGATGAGGTGTGCCATGTAGAAGGATTTCCTGACTGCTGTGGCGATGTGATTATCAAAGGAGAGACTACTGTCCACCTGTATCCCAAGGTCTCTTATCACACTTTCAGTGTTAAGTAGACTACCTCCTATATGGTAGTTCATGGGTACAGTTTTTTTTACCAAAGGGGATGACAGTGCACTTTTTGGCATTGAGCTTGAGGCCATGGCTTTGACACCAGGCATCTGTCTCAGTGAAGCCCTTTTGTAGGATGTCCACATCGTTAGGAGTTTTGATTATGGCTCCTAGTTTGCAGTCATCTGTGAACTTTGCTAGCCAAAGACCTTCTCTGTTAGCCTGTACTTCAGAGAAGTAGATACCAAACAACTTAAGGTTTCTAATACAGTTAATGAAGGCTTTGTGGTAATCCTTTGCCTGGGTGGCAGTTTTTACCTCCTATCTGTCTTTGGTGGATTTGATCATAGTCCAGAGGTCCCTCATAAGTTTAGCCAGAGCTGTTTTTGCAACTTCCGAGTCGCATTTAGGTTTACGTGCAATACCTTTTGTTTATTTTATTATACAGCCTGTTTGTATTTGGGTTGCACCATAGGGAGTTATTTTGAATTTGACATTGTATTTACTTCACAGGGGGACAGATGCTTCCATGCAGCTATTGATATTTAGACAGATTTGTCAGTAAATTATTCCACATAAGAATCGGGGTCATTGAGCTGGAAGGGGATTTTGAATTAAGTCAGGTCATCACATATCTTATTAACATTGGCATAAGCTCTGAATAATGAGGTATTGGAAGATGCTTCTGGCTTCAGTCTTAATATGAATGTGCCTGTTTTGTGGTCCTATTTGACCAATGATGGAGTTGCAACTGGTAGTGTGCAGAACAGTCCCATATCGGTAAGAACCAAATCCAGGAGTTTATTGTTAATGTAATACATAATTATTAAAAATTTAACATTTGGACAGTGTCTAATCCAATTCTATTTGAGTGATTATGTTTGGGATGTACAGCTGGCAGAGCTAATACCACAATTAGAAACCTCATACTAAACATACATGTATGTAACAATAAAAACTAACAGATGCATTACACAACACCTTCCATGGTTATGGAATAAGTTTCCCTTTATAGTTAAAAGTTATAATTTCTAAACTTTCTTCAAAAATTATCTGGAAATATGTTTATCTGAAAATTAAAAAAACATGAATATAAGCATGGGTTTGTGGCGGTCAAACCAGTAAGCCATAACCTTAATAAATGAAGCCATGAACCTTCCAAGTTAAGTAAAATCACCTCTTGCATTTTTCTTATGCATGGAAGGGAATTGATCATAGGGGTTACTAGGCTAATGACACTAAGACCTTTGCAAGCCTAGTCAAGTTTTACCCTTATTTCCACAATCAGCACCTATCACCCCTGTCCAAGAGGGACATAGGTGTAACCCCTGGAGTGAACTTCTGATTACCCATCCAGTCATCCAGACTGCATTTGAAGAGGACCAATGAGGTTCTCTGCTTGACATGGTGAGAGTCTGTTCCAAAGGTGTGGTTACTGCTGAGAGACAAATCTGTCCCTCCAGCAGGTTCTATTAATTTCACATACCAGGTTAAGGCCATTAGAGTGAGTAACCTGAGTACCATTTGACTTACGGATATGCAGAATTTCCAGTAAAGCAGGGTAAAAGATTGCCTTATATGCAATGCAGAGATCACCTCTGAGCAGTCTACATGAAACAGAATAAAGTGATGGTGATTTAAGACTGTCCTCATAGGACAGATGCTGAAGACCTTGAATTTTTCTTGTGAGGAACCTTTGTGGTCTCTCCAATTGCTGCAGGTACTTGGAAAGGTACATACCAAAAGGGATTGTACTAAATTATTGGCCTGATGAGGGAAGAGTACAGGGAGGTTATAACTTCTTTTTTTTCTGGAGGTAGTACCCTTACATATGAGATGATCAATACAGAATGCCCTTCTTACCACTATGGAGAGATGGTGATCAACAGTAAGGTTGATATCAACCTATGTGCCCAGGTCTCTCACCAGTGAGTGCATACTTAGGGTGGTGTTATTGATGTGGTAGTTACCAGGAACATCGCTCTTACCAAAAGGGATGATAATACATTTTTTGCATTGAGTCGAAAGCCATGACTTTGGCACCAGCCATTTGTTTAAGGCCCTCTTGTAAGATGTTGACATCATTTGGAGATTCTATGACCACTCCCAGTTTGCAGTCATCAACAAACTTTGTCAGCCACAGACCTTTAGTTTTGCTTGAACTTCAGAGAAATAGATTCCAAACAGTAGAGGTCCCAGGACTGATCCTTGTGGAACACCACTAATTACAAGTCTGCTGCCGGAGGTGGATTCCCCTATTTCGACTGTATGAGTTCTGTCAGTGAGCCAGTTAGTGACCCACCTAATCATATATGGGTTGATACCAAGCTGTGTGAGTTTGTCAATGATGCCTGAGTGGGGGATAGTGTAAAAAGCCTTGGCTAAGTCTAGGTAGGTTGTGTGCACAGATTTCTCCCCATCAAGGGCCTTGCTAACTGTCTCGAAGTCCACCAGGTTTAACAGGCATGATCTCCCTTTGACAAATCCAAATTGAGTAGGGGCAAGAGTTTGGAGGTTACCAATGTCTTTGTTGATAAGGTCCATGATGACTCCCTCCATGGCCTTGCACATAAGGTTAGTCGGGCTAATAGGTCTATAGTTCCCAGGGTCAGTGGAAGTACCACCTTTGTGCAAGAAGATAATGGTGTCCCTTTTCCAGTCAGCTGGGGTGAAGCCAGCTCTAAGATTATGATTGAAGAGAGTACCCAATGGCATTGCTAATTTTTGTTTGAGCTCATGTAGGATGCAGCCTGGGATATTATCAAGTCCCATGGATGCTGTGTTTTTGACCTTAGAGAGGGTGTTCACGACCTGCTCTTTAGAGATACAGGGGAGAGGACAGGTGTTGGGGATGTTTTGGGGTAAGTGAGTCAGGGAAGGAGTGAAGTTTTCACAGAACCTCTGAGGTACCAGGTTAGCAATGTCCACAGGCTTGGTGTATGCTGTGTCATTAACTACCAGTTTGGCACAAATCTGGGCCTTTCCTTTTAGGTTATGGATGTAACTACAGAATGGCTTATGGTTGTCTTTAGCTGAGGAAACTAATTTGGATTCATAGTTAGCTTTGGAGGACTTCACAAAAAGTCTTGTATATATTTGTTTAAGTTGAGGATGGCATGCTTCCAATTTGGGGCTCTCTCCCTCAAACTCTTAGAAAGCAATTTCTTCCTCTTATTGTAAAGCCTCTTCATGGCAATTGTCCACCAGACAGGTTTGCTCTTCCTCGAGGAGCTTGTTTTGGTCCAATCAGGTATGGCCTTGTCAATTCAGTTGTTCAGGTGTTTATATAAAGCATTTGTGTAGAACTCAGCATAGTTGCCAGTTCCATCTAAGCAAGGAGGTGCAGTGAAGCTAATTATACCATCCTGTAAGAGGTTATAATCAGTTTTGGAGAAGATTTTAAGTTTAGTTTGTGCTATGTGAGGGGGTCAGGTGTGATAGTAACTTCAAATGAGACTGATTTGTGGTCAGATCTCACCAGGGAAGACCTCACAATCGCATTGCTACAGTGGTCTCCCCATATTAGTAAGCACCAGATCCAGGATGTTGGCACCCTTGTCAAGCTGTCAACTAACTGGTCCAGGGTGTTGGAGTTAATGAAGTCAAGGCACTTTTGGGCAAGTGAGTTTCCGCATGAGTAATTTCTGCAGTCAGTGGATGGGTAGTTAAAGTCACCCAAAACCATGGTGTTTGGATGTATCTTGATAGACTAAAGTAGATCTAAATAGGTAGAGTGGGTATCCTGATTCATGGACGGGGTCCTGTAGCTGGCAATGACTTGAATAGGTGTCCTACCAACAGTTATTGCCCCTGAAATATCTCCAGGAAATCATAATCATACTGTCTAACGAGTTTGGAGGTCTATTTATCTTTAATGAATATTGACACACCATCTCCTTTAGTTTTCAGCCCTTCAGTTTTTGATCCGAACGTGTATAAGAAAGGTGTAGCCTGATAAGGCTGGGGTGCTCTTCTCAGCCTTACAATTTAAAATTGCAATTCATATTATAAGCCTGACAGATTAGAGGAAAGCACTTTAACAAAGTTTAAGTGGGCCCAAAACTATTTCAGCCATTGTTTCGTGTATCTGATTTATTTAGAAACCCATTTTTTTCTCTCTTTTAAAAAGAAGCATTCCTGTAATTCAAAAGAAAATAAGCCTTTTCACTTCCATTAAGCAGTTGGAAGTGGCTGCTGTCGGGCAAGAGCAGAAATTTTAAAGATACCGAAATTGCAGTTGAAAAGCAAACACTGTTTCTCAATTTCCTCTTTTTGAATGCAAATGATAGTATTTAGTACCACAGTTGTATTAACACTGTAATGGTACAGCTTTACTACCATTGATGTCGAAGTGGGTATGGCGCTTCGTTAGTTTTCCTTGTTAATTGAGGTTAGCAGTGACAGGATACAGCTCTGTTTCATTACTGGCCACATGCTACTAAAATGTTTTATAGTAATAGTAATAAGTGTTTTCTTCATTGCTTCTCTTAGCCAAGCTGCCTGCATCTTCATCACATATCTTTTTAAGTTTTCTACTACTGATTCATTGTTTTAGTCTTGCTTACACTTGCACACTGATGATCTACCACAGTGCTGCAGATGTTTGCGTCTTTAACGTCTTAGCTCATATTCTTTTTCCTGCTGTGACTTGCATGCATGTCATATAATTCTTTCACATATAAACTCTTCATGACAGCTAAGAATCAGGTTTACCAGCCACAGAAATAGCTCCTCTCCACTGGGGGAAGCCCTATTTCCTTGTTCAGACCTAATATATTCCACTGACATCATGCAGTTCCATGCCCTGGGATGCCATTGCTTCCCAAAAATGCAGTGAAAGACTAAGTTTTCCATTATTGCCCCCCCCCCCCCATTTATTTGCAGAATTCAGATCGGAATACACTCCTTTCATTATTCACTTGAACTTTGTACACAGAGCCCTTCATGATGTGTCAGATACTGCTATTCCCCTGACATCCCATCGAGTTTCATTTACAATATAATAGTTACATGAAACATTTCTTATTCAACACTTAACATTGGAACTTATGCTTTGTGAAAAATGCCATATTGTCTTTATTTCATTCCTTATTTTAACTGGATAGCATCCACAAAGTATAATAGCCTTTTTTTCTGGAATGGTCTTGAAGCTTTGATGTGGTTAAATTGACATACTCCAAATCCAATGATATGGATGCAGAGATTAAGCGAATCATACCCGTTTCTACAGCGTGCAGTTTAGTTACGTTATATAACCTTAACATTCTTTGTTATAATAGCATAATTACCCATCTTTACTATGTAACCTTTATCATGGAAGTGCTGTATTTTACCACATATCCCTGAAGCTTTTGTTGCTTTAATATCTGCACTGGCAATGCCACCATCTGGAAGAAACATGTGCAGCTGAAAATAGTATTTCCCCAGCTTTTGTGACACTGCATAGCATGAGCACAACACCGCATACCTTCCCTCTTTTGATGATGTTTACATCACATATCTGTTTTTTTCCCATTCAATCTTTTCATGTCTTTGACCCTAATACCATTCCCTCCCTCTACAATTTAGTCTGAGATGTTGAAGATAGGTTCATAGATTCAGAGGTAAGTACTAGGCTATAGCTGCCCTTGTGGGCTGTTTTAAATCTAACCAATTTTCCTCAAAAGTGAGAATCAAACACTGTACCTAGTTATTTATGAAGTAAATACCTTAACCATTATGCCCATCCTTAACATATGTCCATTTAGTGAGAGAAGCAGTCAAATCTTGAAATATCCTTTTCAATAAGTATGATGAGACCTTGGGACACAGGTGGGCAGTAGTCTCTCCTTTGATAATCGCATCACCACAGTAGTCAGGAAATCCTTCTACGTGGCACACCTCATCACAAAAGGTTTCTCATCCAGGAAAAATGAGGTCATTGTTCCCCTCTACTCATCACTCATTAGACCCATTATACAGTACAACGCCCCTTTTGGTATGTACTTCACAAGACATCTACAACAACTGGAAAGGCCACAGAAATACCTCACAAAGAGGATTACCAGCTTCAAACAGATGCCTTATGCAGACTGTCTCAAAAAACTACAGCTTTACTCAGTCGCATATTGTCTACTCAGAGGTGATCTCTGCTTAACATACAAAGCTATGTCAAACCCAGAGCTGTTGGACATACTCCACGTAAAGAAATCCCAATCCCTCCGAGTTACACGCTCTAGGGACCTAAACATTGTCACCACAATAAACAGAACATGCTGGAGGGATAGATTCCTGTCCTAGAGACTTCCCATACTCTGGAACAAACTTCCTATCTATATCAAACAAAGCTCCTCATTAGCACTCTTCAAGAAAAATCTTGATGATTGGATGGGAGATAGGAAATTCACCCCGGGGATCACTTCTGTGGCTTTGCTTAACAGGGGTACAGGAAAATAATTTTCTTGGGTGACAAAAGCCAGGGTACTGCTTGGCTAGGCTTAATAGGCCCTAGGGCCAATAGTCTAGTACCTACCTATGAATAAGGAGCCTGAACCATTTGTCATTTGTGGTAAGGTAGTAATAGTATTGCACTTTTTATGCCAGCTTTTATTTGGATCCACTTAAATATGTAACATGACAATAAGAAAACTATTTTTAAAATAAGAATATTACAGATATCTGCTTTTTCAAATTCTATATAAAAAGTAAATGTAAAAATCACGAATCGGAAAATATTTATTCCAAAAAGAGAAAATCTCTGATATGTAGCAAGCCTGAAGAATGTTTCATAGCATATGCGTAGCACAAAAATGAGCCAAAATACAAAGAATCATGTATTAAAGTTGTTATCAAGTAGTGGATGAGATAAGTGCTTATGTAATATATGATTTAGTGGGCAACAAGGACATCAGAATTATGAAACCCTGTAGGGGAGTGGGATTGGTAATTATATTGAGGGTTGGTATAATGGTTAACATGTTAAGGTGTTTACTTCACATAAACAAGGTACAGGGTTTGATTCTCAGCTTAAAGGGAAACTGGCTAGGTTTAAACCAACCCACAATAGCAGCTCAACTAGTACTTATTTACGAACCTATGAGTAGCATCGAATACATGCAAAATGTTTCAGCTGCTCAGTAACAGTAACCAGAATTGTAGACAGTCTAGGAATGAGATTAATGCTGCTTATCACAAAAACTAAAAATCACTAAAACTATCTGCTGATTCAGTAGCATATCCCATCAGAATCCTGATAATCCGATCTCTCCAAGAATCTCATGTCCCTAGTCTCTTGAAAAAAGCCATAATTTTACCACTCCACAAAGGAGGCCCGGCCTCTGATAGCTCTAATTTGTGACCCATTGCATTCTTTCCCCTATATCTAAAATTCTTGAAAAATGTGTACAAAAACAACTATTAGACTGTCTTCTAAAACACAATATCAGCTCCCCTACACAACCCGGGTTCCGTCCAGGACATAGCAAATCCACTGCACTAATTTCCCTCTTTGACATAGTCAACAAAGCCTGTGATTCAGGTAACATTGTATCTGCCATTTTCTTGGACTTATTAAAAGCATTCAATACCATCTCTCACCCTATCCTCCTCTCCCAGCTTTCCATTATAGGTCTTTCTCCCCATTCTGTGAACTGGTTCAAAAGCTACCTCTCCAGTAGACAGCAGGCTGTTAAATGCCAGAACTCCATTTCCCCATATTTGCACAGCCCTACAAGAGCACACCAAGGCTCTATTTAGGCCCTCTTTTGTTTAACATTTTCATTAATAACCTCTACCAAGCCATTCAGTATGGCTCCTTAGTCCAGTATGCAGATGTTCTTCTCTAAACTCTGATACTCTACAGAAAGCCACCCAGGTCGCATTTTCTCTGTTGAAAAATGGCTTCACAAAAATCACCTCTCTGTAAATCCAAAAAAAGTCCAGTCTTATAATAGTCTGTCCCAAGAGAAACACCCCTATTAATATAGCCCACTTTGAGATCTTCTCACTAAACTCCACTAAAATCGAGTTAGTAACCCACACTAAATTGCTGGGGATAATAATTGATGAAAACCTCAATTTCAGTCTTCACATTCAAAACAATATAAGCAAGAGAGACAAAAAACTTGGGTTACTCTACAGTTATAATAAATTCCTCTCCCTCCTTTCTAAAAACTTTAGCCTCATATTACCTCCTACCCTGTCTAACCCACGGTGCCCCTTTACTACTCAATCTACAGACTTCCCTGATAACAAACCTAGAATATTGATAAATTTGTCACTAATATCCACCATTCTACACACCACTGTGTTGCCCTAAAACAACTACAATGGCTGGAACTCCCCTACTACCTTCTCCTCCTACAGCTCACATCTTCACATAAACTTGTATGCAAGGCTCAGGACTGCCCTGCACTTAGCTTCTTATTTAGCCTCTATTACCCTACTAGGTCCCTATGATCTGAACACCAATATCTTCAAGTCCATAAACCCAAGCTAGTCAGCTATTGCACTCCTGCAAAATTGCTGAAGTATGGAATAACCTCCCACCGTCTATCCATCTGCAGCAATGCCCTTCCACATTTAAAAGGGAACTATACAACCATTTTCTATCCAAATGGGCATGCAACTGTTCTGTTACTCACTCTGCCATTACTTAATTCATCTAACTAAACCATCAAACTACTTACACTAACTTGTGCTAACATCACTCTCTGTACTTCTTACGACGTTTGTATTTTCACTCCTTCTCTTGCCTACGTACCTCCACTGCTCCATCTATTCCCCTTCCTTTTTTTTTTGTACCTTTATGTATTGTCATATAACTCTCATGTTGCAGTGAAGCTTTTCTCCCTAGGCCTCCACCAAAAATGGGCTTTCCTAGCTCAGTGGACTTTTCCTGTAAACAGATCCCAGTATATAAATAAATAACTGATAATTTATTAACTGTTATGATGCTGCAACACACTTAATCCAGACATGTACAGTTATTTAGTAGCAGAAAAGCCTGTGATACCTGCAATTTTTGGTATACCTAAAGTGCATAAAAATATAAATGACCTACACCCCTTTCATCTCATATTATCTGCAGAGGAATCTAAAACACACTCTTGTAGTTTACCTTAACAGTAGACTGTGAAGGTATTCTATAGCAACCCATAAATGCTGAAACACTTTTTGAGATTTTTTTAGGTAATTTAAATCAACAAGCATTTTTCATTGAAGTGATGGTGGTTACCTTAGATGTGGTGGATTTGTTTTCTGTTATCCTAGGTTTGAAATGGTTCTATGAAATCCTCCTAACATGATTTTATTTCAGATGTGGCTATTAATGTTTCTATGACACTTATGGAAACTGTGTTGGATAACAATTTCATGAATTTTGAAGGAGAATGTTTTAAACAAATAAGTGAAGTGGCTATGAGGCAAGCATGTGCCCCACTGTGTGCCAGTCTAATTATGTAGTACTGGGAACAGATGTTTTCATCTCCCCCTTTTCCAGACATTTTAATGTATATCTAGGATTTGGATTACATCTTTATCTTCTGGAATGGCTGTGAGCAGACACTAAGGGATTTTCTGGAATACATAGATGGGACTACTACTTTTTTGAAATTCACTCACAATATGTCTCATATAAAAATAAACTACCTAAATATAACCATCAGCAGGTATGTTTGTTTCACCTCTTTACAGGAAGCCTGCCTTCTCTAATTCATATCTACATTTTCAAAGTTACTACACTTTCTGGCAAAAAAGCTTTAGTTAAAGGCCAGATGGTGATGCTTGCGAGGATAAGTTCAGATGATACAACATTAAAAATGAGCTGGACATTTTTTAGCTATCTTTTTACAGAGAGGGTATACTGACCAATTTTTATTAATAGTAAGGGTTGAAATCTTGGAAGGCAGGGTGGGGGCAAGTTATTTAACAGTTCTGTTAACTACAAAAAAGCATCTGAGAGCAGTGGTAACTTTAGTAGTATGGTAGTCAAGTATGGGTCTGATCCCAACACTATAAAAAGTGTCTTGAAAGAGAACTGGAGGAATTTTTGTTGCTTTGATGGAGCCCTAGAAACATTGGGTGAAGGGACAGATTTCACATGTAAGAATTTAGAATTACAGGCACCAAAAGCAACTGGTGGTACAAGCAATAAAAAGGGACTAGTGAAATGTGGTCATTTTGGACAGTGTAAGTTCATCTCTACAGGTCCAAAATTGAAGCTTAACACATTAAAAAATGAACTAATATTTAATGGAAAGTATACATATGACACACACGAAGGGTATATTTATCCTTCTGTGATTATTGTCACTATTTTTATGTGGATAAAATTAAGAGAACCATACACAAGAGTATTTATGAACACAGTTATGATTTAGAAAATAAAAATTACTTTTTAAGCACATTCTGCCATGTAAACAGTATTCCAAGTTTTTGTTTCTTGTCCTTGAGCATGTTCCTACCCGAGTAAACTGAGACTCATGGGAACTTAAACTAGAGTAAAGAGAACTGACTTGGCAGCTGTGGCTTAATGCAGGCCATTTTTGGGGTTAAATGGCACCATCCTTGGGATTCATTAATGCCTACACTGTGTTCTGAGTGAACAGACAACACAAACATAATGTTTACCTTCTAATTTTAGTTTTCTGAATGATTTTCTTGCAGCCTTAAATATTGAGGGGACAGTGTACATTTTCTGTAATCTTTGAGTGACTACAAAGTACAAAAAATATGGATGAGATGTTCTTAAATACAGATCAGGTACACTTAGTGTACACTTAGAGTAGGTGTTAATGAATCTGGCCCCATATCTATTAATGCTGTGTTAAAATGCAAGCTGCCAAATTATGTCAACAAAGGAAGAACTTCTACTGCATTATGTATTTTTTAATACATATCAAGTTCCTTAGAAAGATGGGATGATAAAAACAAAAACATTTTTTCTACTAGAATGTAACTTTTATAAATAAGTTAAGAAATGTTTAAAGTTTTAGTTATGTGACTACTAAATGTATTATTTGAAACCTATGAAATCCTTTGGACAAAAATGTTTGTTTAATAAAGTTATTTATTATGTCACTACCTTGTGGATTTCTTGAAAGTTGGTTCATGTGGCTTTTGGCACAAGTACATTTCACTTTGAATATGTCATTTACCAGAAACCAAGTATTTCTTTACTTCAAACATGGTGTGACTTTTGATATCTCAGAAATGATGTAGAGGTTGTCGTGTCCTAATGTTGTCTCCCACTCCCATAAAAAAACATTGTGGACCAAATTCAATAAAGCCTACACTAACTGTACACTGCTCTGAATGAATAGACAACACAGGCATAACTCACACCTTCTTCCTCCTAATTTTAGCTTTCCTACAGATATTCTTGCAGCCTTAAATATTGACAGGGATTCGTAAAGGTTACCACAAAGTGTAGTGTAATCTTTCTGAGTGATTAGAAAACACAAAAAAATGTGCTGAGAATTTTATTGAATGCATATCATGTACACTTAGTGTAGGCTTTATGGAATCTGGTCCTGATTACATTTGTACTTACTAAGGATTCATTAGGTTTATTTCTTATTCTCAGCATTTTCAGTATTTTCTGATCTGTGTCTGTTTTATTTTCAGTATTTTGCAATAGAAATTCTATTTCATATCCATGTTGTCTCCTCAGCAGACCTCCAATGACTTGAGACATTGTCTTTTATAATGATCATATGATAATGGCACACTTAGCAGGTATACATTTCTGAAACAAGCTACAAAAGCACACAGATCACCTTCACTTTGTTACCCAGTGCTTTGGTTGGATACAGTTGTGCTCCTGTGTGAAACGTTTTGCATAAGGAATGGCTATCTAGTTATGTAACTGTCTTACACATCAGTGGAATGCAGAGACATTTCAAGGAATTCCAGTACAGGAGTATATAACCTGCTACAATTAAATAATTTAATTAAAATAAAATAAATAATTAAAGTAATTAAATAATTAAATTAAATAATTCTTGGAAAAAAAGGATATCGCGGTGGTGGTGCTGTGGTAGCGTTGTCGCCTCACAGTAAGACGCTGTCCGGTTCGATTCTCAGCTAGAGCGTCTTCTGCGTGGAGACGTGTGAATGGGCGTATCTTCGTTGAAGGTTGTGCATCAGGGCTGGTAACTCGGCACGTAAAAATCAACTACCAATCATTAGTGGACCGGAGTTCCGCTGTGGTGACCCCTAACCAGGAAAAGCCAAAAGACACAACAACAAGACATCCTTTCATTTTAGTCAGCTTTTCATGAGAAGATCATGTGATAGTATTCTTAAGACACTCATGGGGGTATGTCTTGGAAGAGAGATCAGTGAGACCAATAACAGAGATTACCCAGAGATTATATGATTGGAGACATGTAAAATGAGCAGCAAGATTACCCAGAGATTAAATGATTGGAGACATGTAAAATGAGAAGCAAGATTACCCGGAGATTATATGACTAGAGACATGTAAAATGAGCAGCAAGATTTTAACAAGCAGTATTAGATGAATTCCAATTGCTCCATCTGGTAACACAGAATATAGATACTTATTCAGAGTAGTAGATTACAAATGTGGAATTGTTGAAGGTGAAACGTTTTCTAATGTTTGCCAACAATGTAGTATTATGCAAAATTATCTGAAAAGGCTGTAGTATCACATTTGCTAAGTATTTAGGCAGGCATCAGGTCCACAGACGGTGCTGTCACTAACTTTCACTATAGTTACACTGCCATGCTGTCTTGATACTCCAACTACTGCAGGCTGTTTCAGTGGTATAATTTAGCTGGGATGAGATAGTCTCATGGTGATGACATCACTCAAGGTGTCAAAAAAATTTAGTCCTAATATGTTAGCTTGCACATGTATGCTTCAGCAAAGCATTTTGCCAAGGAAACTTAAGAATTATTTATTTATAATTTTCACTTAATTATAAGTTTGTAACCATTTGCTTGCTCTTATTTAAGGTAGAGCAAATCCAGGCACTAGAATGGTGAGGTGCTGCTCAAAAGGACACTGCAAGGCTGAAATACTTGTGTGGGGCAAATCAAATGTACAAAAGAATGAAAATGGCAAATATTTGTGTTGTGAGGCCCAGAAGAACAGAAACCTTTTCTTTGTGACTGAGTGCTTCATTGTTTACATTTGATTCCATTTGGGATGAAAGCCAAACAATGCATGGGCTTGACACAAGGGCTGGCAAGGATTAGCTAATCAGTGTGCCTAGACTCCTATGACAATATGCATTACAGGGAGGATGAAGAACTGGCTACATTCTGTACTTTTCTGTTATGCAAATAATGACAATTGCTGGGGCCAAACATTTTTTTGTTAAGACAAAGAAACTCCTATGTTTTGCATGCATGTCACATAAAACTCCTCTGTGTTATGGACTCTGTGTAATACAATAAAAATTAGTTCCTGGCTGCCCCTTACGTGCACAAAAAACAAGGTTTTGGCTGTGCAAGTCAAAAAGAGCTTAACATATTTGGCAGCCGCTAACTCAGTGAACAACAAAGTTCCAGTTGCATATGACATACAAAATATTCTCCAAATTATTTTCTTTAGTCAAGTTTTTTTATTGAATTTCTCTTTAAATCATACAAGTATCTAACAGAAATACGTAGTGATAGTCAGATGGCTTTTGTGTAAAATTAATAGAAGGAGAAAGAGAGCTTCTCAAAACGATATATATTCATAAACACGCAGCTCTAAATAGATAAGCCAGTAAAGATTGAGGCAAAGGAGACCTTCAGAATAACTTGTAGAATACATATTTTAAGGTTAGTGTTAGTAGAGAAACATTGATTTATTGTGATGTGCAGAAAGAGAGGCAAGGTGACCTGAGAGAGAGAGAAAATGGCTATGTTTGATGCAAATACACTGCAGAGCCCACCAATTTCCCATTGACTGTCAGTGCCTTCATTGAAGGCTGGGCGCCGGGCTGACAACTCGACACTGTAAAAACTCCACTGCTAATCAATCTGCCGACCGGTGATCTGCTGTGGCGACCCCTAACTGGGAAAAGCTGAGAGATTTGTCAGTGCAAACAATGTGTTCTACTTATCAGTGTGTAGGCTGTTTTCATCCCTGATCTCAGTGCAGTTATGCAAGAAACAGCTAGGTGGGATTCCACAGCACAGTGAAATGAAGATGTCATTTTACACTTTTCTTCAACATGAGTGCTCTGTCTCTGCAGCTGTGCAAGAAAATGCACCTACATACTTCAGCTGTTACCTCTATGCTCTAAAGGTCTCAAGTTCCTCAACTGATGTATTTTTTTCCCTTACATTTTTTTTTTCTATTGCTGCATCTACTGTTACTGAATTTAGATGATTAACAGGCCATATTGTGTTGTATTCTATAAGCACTGCAGACACATTAGGTCATGTAAAACATTAATATTCAGAAGGCTGGCATGTGTTTAGGTCAATTTATATATCAAGGTGGAGCTGTCTTCTAACTTTGCCACCAACTTTAAAATTTCACCAGGTGGAATAGAGAGACAGGGATGGACCAGGATGCTGTTGTGATAGCACTAAAGTCTGTTATCCCCTATTCTGTAGATTTTAGTTCATGTTCCTGTAATCACTTATGCACATCCAGCAAGGACAGAAAGAAAAAAAATCAGGTTTCCTACTCTTTTGTTTGCAGGTCAATGATTCATAGAACACTTTGTATTGTTACAGAACAATGTTACACTAAAGGTGGAAATGCGGAGGTACTGTTTACTTTTATAGCTTCTGTGTGGTAGCTAATCTACCTGTGCAAAACCTGCATAAAGACATTGATAGATGGTCTGTTTTTGCTCTAGACAGCAGTAAGAAATGGGGTTTGAAATACAAATGCATGTTTCCTCTCTCTATATCTACTGATGTCATTCATGAAATGTTTATTTTTTTTAATAGTTAATTCACAGTGCACTCTACTGTAGCTATTTCTAGGCTTCAAGTTACTTTTTCATCAGTGTCTTGAGTATCATAATTTAGCAGTTATAATTTGATATTGTAAGCCCTTGGCATTGTTGGTACTAGAAAGAAATCATTAGGTGTTTATGGAAAAGTAAGCATGTGTGTATTTGTGTGTATATGCGTGTGCATGCACACACTTGTGTACATGTGATCAAAATAATCTTGGGCCCTGGGTTGCTTCTTGTTGCTGTGTTCTGCTGCTAGTCAGGCTTAATCTTATTTGGGTGTGACAGGTGTTGGATATTACCTGAGGCTGTGGTGCAGGTATAACACATGGTCTTAAAGTCAGCCGCATGTTGCATTTTATTTGGTGGCCAGAAGTCAGAAAAATGAGACAGTGTCCCATGACAATCTCATACAAACTGATGTTAGCAGTGCAGATTTTTATTCAGGTTTTCACATATTAATTTGTTTGTAGCTGTTTGGATGTTGTGAACCATGTTCATACAGCCATAAAAACTGTTTTATCAAAAAAAAAAAAAAATCTGTGTCTCCTTGCATCTATAAGGTGAATATACAGTAGGGTGTCTTGCATAGTTGATATTTTATTTTAGTCATAGTATTTAGGACATGTGCACACTTGGCTCGGTAGAGTATGAAACATTTAGTGATACAGCTTAGTAGTAAATGGAAATTAAAAGGAATTCACCCACTGGCATGACCAAGGAAGAAATGATGGCCACCTTGTAACTGGTAAGTTATACTTTCTTCATATGATACAACGCAGATATTGCAGCAGCAGAACCCAAACTCCAGTGACCACAGACTGCAGTCAGAACTGAAAGAAAATAGGGCTGGAGAAGGAAATATGCCCCAAAGCAGCTAAAAGAGTGAAACTAGCCCTAGATGCCAAGGTCTGTACTGAATCGGGTAATGTTTTACAAAAGTAACTCCCCCCAGTCATTTTGCACAGGAATGGGCATGGCCAGAGTGATTGATATGCCTAATGGCTGTGATGTACCATGCCAATGATGCATGATTGACAGTGACATCATAAATATTCATTGCCTAATTGTAGTTTACCCTTTTTCTCAAGTAGTCCAGTCTCGGAGTTGGTATATTTAAGTAGCGGGGGGATGCTGGGGGGTTGGCCCCCCTGTAACAGAGAGGAAAAAAACAAAATATTTGTATTTGTAGGTCCGAAGTTGTAGATTTATCATCTGCATTATTGTCATCACAAAGGGGAAAACTTTCTTTCATTAGCTAGCACAGTATTTGAAAGTCATGTTGTGCTATTGTCATTTAAACCAGGCTCATATCATTATCTTTCAGTCTAATGAGGCAGGAAGTGCACAGTCCATTACTTTAAGGTGTCTCTTGGCCTGTTGTAAAACAACACCCACATCACAATAGAGGAATACGTCTTAAGTATAAAGCCTTACACAGCTACCTGCACAAAACAATATGGTCTTTCACTAACAGCTGTACTGGCTTAAACCACACAAGCACAACTTATAATAAAGAAAATGTCAGATTAGGGAGAGATCTTATACGGTTTCGTGCAGTGAATATATAGCTGTGCCCTATGAATGCAAAGACATAAAAGTGCTTGCACAAAAACATTACAGCTTACAGTAAGCAATGCTAGAGGTCATTTACTGTTACCAGGAACCAATGGAATTGTGTGAATGCCAGCTGAATTACTTTTTACTTTAAGTGGGACACAGTTTTCAGCAAACAATACTGACAAAGTGACTATGCAATAACTTAGAAAAGTAGGTAGAGCAATATAGTGAAGAGTTGAAACTATGTGCTGCCCTAATAGTGTGCACAGTGTTGTGTGTGTGTTCCCAAAAATAGGTAGGTGCAAAAGGGCTGGCCCCCCTGCAAAAGTGAGGGAAAAAAAGTAATATTTGCAGTTGTAGATCCAAAAACAAAACTACTGTGGCCAGTGTCTCTTTAGTAAACTAACAAGTCCACAGTCGCACTACCTGCTTTCCGCATGCCAGCAGTCCTGGATTATTATTTATGCAGACAAATTCAGTGATATAGAAAACGTCACCAGGTCCTGGGTGTTGGGCAGCACTTGCCACTGCACATTGGGGGGGGGGGTGTACTGTTGTAAAACAATGCCCTGAATTGTTCCTGCAGTATAAGGATGGGAATGACTTAGACATATTTATGTAGTTATTTGAACATATGTGCACTAAACTAACCAAGGGAAAATGGTGTGGCTTTTAATGCCCCTGCTCAGAGTAATAAAAAATATGCCTTTCCAGAAATGTTTGACACTGTTCAGATTACTTGGAAATTAAAAATTTGTAATTTTAATGGTTTAACCTTGTACCTGGAATTCATAAAGAAAAGTTTAGAGAACCCAGGAGAAAACCAGAGACCACTCTCAGTAAATTTATTGCAAAAAGGCATGCATACTTTAATTGGTAAGTGAGTGAGTGAATGTCAAATTACTACTTTCAAAATGTGGGGAGACCTTATGATAAAGAAAAGCATTCAGTACTTAGACATGAGGATCTTGGTAAAAGACTGGAAGTATAACACTGCTGAGGAAATGAACAACATGCTGACCTCTGTCTATCCAGTAGGCACAACTGAAAAGGAAGGGAACCCACAGCACTACATATACATTGTAAGGGGAATCCAAGGGGACAGTTTACACAGGTTCTACAAGCATTAGAGAAACCTAATGACTTGAATCGATGCCATTGTCTTTGGGTTATATGTTTCCATCATAGCCAAGTGAGGCATGTATAGTCTAGAAATCCAAAGAGGCAGGCTATGCATTTAAAACCATATGAGGGAGCTAACAGAATACCTTCAGGGTTGTGATAGGGTGTCAACAATTGCTCCAGATTATTACAGGGGCCTGTATCCTACCCTTTTAAATGGTAAAGAAACTACTGCTAAGAGGGTGCTGCATCAGGCATAACTATTGTTAAGCTTGTAGTTGTTACTGAGGAGCATTACTTATTTGGGAAGCCCACTCCAGTTAGGGTCAGGGTATTAATGTTGTTGTTGTGTCTTTTGGCTTTTCCCAGTTAGGGGTCGCCACAGCGGAACTCCGGTCCACTAATGATTGGCAGTAGATTTTTACTTGCCGAGTTGCCAGCCCTGATGCACAACCTTCAACGAAGGTACACCCATTCACGCATGTCTCCACACAGAAGACGCTCTAGCTGAGAATCAAATAGGACAACGTCTTACTGTGAGGCGACAACGCTACCGCAGCACCACCATTTCAAATTCCATTTGCCAAAGATTAATTGGACTGGGAAGGAGAGTAAGGAGGCATTTAGGAGCAGTGTTTGATGAAACGCTGACAGATGTTATAGTATGAAACTATGTTGATTACCAAGCACCTTGTGGGCATGCAGTAATGCATCCAGAGTGAGAGAGACAAGGGGAAGGTAAAGGAACCACCATTCTTGCCTGCACCCCACTGAAAGCTGGTGATGTAGCTGCTTCAAGGAAAGAGCTACATAGAAGCAAAAAGCTTGACTTTGTATCATTGCCCTTAGGATGTACTGGGTTACCTCTGGATGGGGGATACTTCAGAGGGAAGAGATGTTGGATCACTACAAGCCTGATTTTGAGGTATAATTGCCAAGGAATCTTAAAATTTAGTTTGAAAGAAGACATGCTGGATCCCACAGACAGTAAGGGAGATTTAAGACCATCACAACTTTCACATCCCAACTTACAGAACCTTTAGATAGTAGCCAAGGTGGGTTCCTGATTCTCGATGGATTTCTGAAGAAGAGCAAGACAGAAAAGTGACAAAATACTTTGTAGTCTCAAGGACTTACCATCAGAAAGTTCTGGTCATAGCCCATACTGTTTCTTTTTCAGAACATTTGGGCAGAAAGCATGCAAGATGGAGGCTTAAGCAGACATTTTACTGGCCACATATTGCAATACATGAGAGAAGTACTGCAAAATCTATGAGCAGTCTCCAAAGATTGGCAAAATGTGACAATGTCAAGATGGCTTTAGTGCCATTTGCTGTTAAGAAAAGATGCTGAAGGATAAACATGAATATTTACAAGCCTCTTAGTACCCAAAGCATCACAAGTAAAATTATTATATTGTCTGTGATAACCTGCATATCATAAAGCTGTTGCATTGTCATTTAGTTTGGCAGACGAGGTGGCAAATACTTAGAAATTTTAAGCAGAGAGGAATTGCCTCAGGAAACAGTAATGGACAGAGGTCTTGACTTTGTTCAGATTACTTGATTTTGTAAGCACTGTGAGATAACTTAATTAAAACTATCCCCTGTCATCTACAGTCAGGAGGATGGGTGGAGACGACTAAATTTACTATCAGGGAAATGTAAAAGCATTCACTGACCACTGTAAGCAGGAATGGGACAAGTCCCTGCCCCATCTTCCTTTTGGGTATACAGAGGAGCCCCAAGAATCCTGAAGTTTTTTTTACCATTTGAATTGCTTTATGATCAGAAGATGAGATGGCCCCTTGACCTAATTCATGAGTAGGAGGGTGAATGTGATTCCAGTAATGAGTCTACTGTTGGTTATGTGCTGAAGTTCAGGAATAAGTTTATGGAGTTTGTGGAATTAACAGAACAGCACCTAGTACAAGTAGGCATATCCATTGTAAACCATCTAGAATGTGTGGACAGTAAGAACCCTATACCATTATTGACAACTGATGGTGTTTAGTCTTGTTTGAAAGAATACACTCCAGGCAGCATGGAAATTCCTTTTCACTGCTGTGAGAAACTTTGTGATGCCAGTTTTGTGGTAGAACTGTGAGGAGAGAGTTAGAAATATAATCTCAATGGTGTCAGTATGATAAAGCCATGCCATGGATTTAATGTGGTGGGCTGAACTGTCCTGAGAATATAGGAGTCCTGCTGGGAGAAAAATGGGTTTTGTTTTTATGTTGCAATGTTTCCACCTGGATATGGACCTTCAGAGTTAATTGAATTTTGTTTACCTGCTCTCACTTCATCTGAGTTTTGATCAGACTGCTGATGAGTGTCGTGTCATGGGGTTGAATGTGGCTGCTTTTTTGCTTGGTGGTTGTTTGCTGGTTCCCTTTAGGTGAATGTCTGACAAGGAGTGTACTTGTACAAGCTTGTGTTATATAGTCCTGATGCAGAGAGCCTGATGTTGTCCTACTGTGTTAAATGAATTTTGTTTTTGGACCTGTTGTATTATCTGCCTTTGTTTCATCTGGGTTTACACTGCATACACACCTCTCGACTGTCCAGAATTTTGTAGAATGTCCAGATTTTTGCCTCATATTTTTGATCTGTTCCTCATACACTTTTGGTTTCCTGGCAAGTCACTGGCAAATCATTAAGGACTGAAGTCAGAAAATAATGATAGATATTTGAGTTTCAAACTTCATACCCTTCCGAAAACCATGTTAATGCAAAACCTGTTACTATGAGTAATATTTAAAAATTGTCCCTAGCTTTAGGCCTTTTTTTCCCCCGTTACTTATGGCTTGGTCCAGATTTCTTGCGCTAAGAAGTTGAGTGGTATGACTGAGTAGCAGCTGAGTGAGTTAAATTTGGCTGTTGCTGATTTGTGATCTGGTAGTTGCTCTGCCTGGAGAGAGGAGAAATGGTTCTGACCCTGCCTGCATGAACCATCTGGTGTTTCTCCTGTGTTTTGCTAATTTACTGGCTGTTTCTGTCTTGCAGATGACTGGCACTTTCCCATTTAGGCAGGTGCTAGCCTAGTATATGAGGAGTTTGGTTTGTATCTGCTAATATAAGGTAAGCAGTGGGCATTGAGTTCTTCTCTACCCATTGCACCACAATAGTCAATTTCATGTTCTTGCATTGGAATTGTTAGGTGTGTCTGCAGCTCTCCACATTTTCTGAATTTCTTAAAGTTAAAACTGAATGACAATGATCTGGTTCATGGGTAATTGTAGGACAGCTGAGATCTTATTTACTTAGTCATGGTAATTCACCTGTTAGGTAATCACTAAATTCTGGTTATGTGCTGGTTTCTGACAACATGGGTTCACAATTTGCCCTGTCCCCTTCTGTTGCCACCCTTCTTGCATTAGAAAATCTGAGGCAGTGTATCAACTGCTTCATATTGACTAATGGTCAGTAACTTTTGTCATTCACTGTTGCTACTTGTGATAGCATAACTACTTTGTATATCTGTTGTCTAACCTCTCACTTGCAAATTATGTAAGCAAGTAACTTAATATGAAAGCACTTAATAAATCTACTTTTTCCAAGGTTGTTAAGAAATCATTTCCTAAGCTTTAATGACTTTGAAGAAACCTTGGCCAAGTAGCAGAACTCACTATAACATACCTTCATTTACTCTTCCCCTCCCTACAAGTGCAACTCTGACCTTATGCCTACTCCAATAGGACTGAATATGGTAATGCGTTAGTAATAGTTGACTTTATCGTTAGGCACAGTGATGCAACACTTGCCGTGCTATTCAGAGATAGGGTCAAAGCTGGCTGTCCTTCTGTACCAAGATTAAGAATGTGATAAGAGCCCTAAGGTCCTTTCACCCCAATAACTAGTATGATGTCATTGTCACTTATGTCAGGGTGAATGACCTTAGACACTTCACCCTGTAGGGGGATGTAGAGAGGAATAGTTGAGCTCTATATTCATTTTCCTAAGGTAGATAAGAGACTAGTCTTGGGCAGTATCTTCCCTTTTCTAAAAATGATGCCAGACTTTCAAATAAAAATAACTGATTTCAACAATTTGCTTTTTAAGTAGTGTCATTTTGTAGGTTTCATTGTGTGTCAGCATGTGAGGCAATTATTGACATGCTGACCTACTTTTCCAGGATAATGGTCATCTCTGTCTCCTTAGGGGTTTCGCATATTTACATTTACCATCCTCTTCACTGTCATCTGCGTCCCGCAGTATATACCTTGACAAGTTCAAATCAGTATTTATTTATTACAGTTTCCTAATTTTATGCAAAATTAGTTATCTGCTTTCAGTTGTAAATCTTGCGCAATTAGTGAAAAAAATGCTCCAGCATTTAATGGATTGTAATACAAATTCCTTAAATCAGTCTGTGAAAGTTCCTATGAAAAGGACAAATATAATTGACTATTATATTGCAGACGCAGCCCTTCCATGCCTACCTACAAATATTGTGTCCACTTTGATCAAACTTGGCCAAAAGACTAGTAAGTTTTCCTTTAGAATAATTGCTCATAAATTCGACTACATTGAGCAAGTACTTCAAATCCAGCCTTGTATCCCAAGCTGACAGCCTTAAAAGTGGTTTGCTCCCTACTGCTCTGAGCTCTAAAGTTACTACATTTATCTACTAGTTTACAGCCTCCTCAAATAATGTATAGATAACTCAGTACCTGTTAGGCTTGTGTATAGTGGAGAGTTTCAGTTATAACTCTGTGGTAGAACTCTTGCATAAACAAGAGAAAATATGTTTAACAAATGGCATCACGAAGTAGTAATCAGGTTTTTGTGGATTTTAAACACATTATTAGAAAGAGGAAGGATGAATCTGAATTGGAGGTAGCTACCTCTGTGAAGGGTAATGACAATTGTTGGAAGTAATGCCCACTACTATTCTCAAAGTAAAGTGAATGGAACTACCTATTCTGATATTAAAGTCATAGCAAACATCCTGCCAGACAAATTTAGCTCAAATATTTCTCCTGTATCTCATGCCAATATCCTTTCTCATTGAAAGTTTTAAACTCTCATTTTCACTGTGGGCCACATCTGGATGTCACTGCCCACACTAAAAATAATAGCTCTGTGGACTTGTGAAATATACCAGGCTGCATTGCTATTAGCACAAAGTACCTTATCATTAAAATTCCACTTCAGCATTTTAATCTCAGTTTCCCCACAGGGTATGTGCTTTATCTCTGCAAAAGAGCAGTTGTGGTGCCTCTACATAATGGCACTGTGTTGTAACTAACCCTGGAAATTATTTGCCTGTTAGCTCAACCGTATTATCTGTGGAACCATGGATTGAATTTTGGTCATTCTTATTAACAGTGAAACTGGTAGCATACAGACACTCATGGTGAGTTAGGAGAGCTTTGTGAATGGTAGGTTATGCTTAATTTGGCTGATGTTTATGAGGTTTTGACTGATGCCGTAGAAGGGATCATGCTGACCATGAATATACGAAAAGATGGATAATACTGCCAATAGTCACCAAAACCAAAAAACAAAATGCAGTATCCACGAAAGATGGCTCAAACCAGCAACTTAAAACCAAGTTTATTTCCAACGCACAAACAGAGACACTTGTAAAACATAAACGCCTTCACCATACATCTATTTGCGTTTTCGTCATAAAGATGACTTCATCAGATGACCAGCATACCCTAGAACTTTCATTTTATACTGAAACACATCATTGTCAACCAATAAAAATTCAGTATTAATTAAATTGATTAAATATCTAATTCAATAAATCCTTTTAAAAATTATATGTTATGTAAACTCATTACTATTTAAATATTATTAAATATTAAATATGTTAAATATAAATACTATAAATATGTGTTTATTTAAAAACCAACATTGCTTAAAACATCCATTAAATTAAAAACATTTAAAATCATTGCATAAAGGGAAGTGTATATCTCATTCACATGAGTTTGATCTAATTTTATAATGTATGGAACAGTGTCCTCTCCTGACCATTCATGTTTATTACATTCAAAGTTTTGCAGCTCTCATTTTTAGTAGAGGTACTATGGAAATACAATCATTCAAACCCCGGTGTTTTATCAGCTTCTAAAGTGATCTGCCACCACAGTTCTCTGAATTCAACTTTTTCTTCCCATAATCCCCCCTCTACTATCACTTTTAACCTGTTCTAATACTAAAAATTTATATTTGTAATCAGGACAAACTTTAGTATGCTTGAATAAAGCATTACTTTCTTTTCTTACTGAGATTTCATAAACATGTTCGTAGATCCTTCTTTTTAATTTCCTTTCTGTCTTTCCTACATAGAACGATCCACATTTTTCACAGATAGCTAAATATATTACACCTTTAGATTCACAATTGTAAAATTCTCCACTATTTACATACCTTCCTCTACTTTCTAAAAATATTCTATCATTATTGATAATATATGTACACTGGGTACAATGCCCACATTTGTATGTACCTATTCTATTTCTCCTTTTATCTGTCTTGTTCCTATTACTACTGTTCTCTATTATAGATCTTATATTTTGTGAATTCTTAAAAATTACCTTCTGTGGTATAATAGCTAAATTCTCTATGTCAGTCAAGGCTATGAATTTCTCCCATTCATTTAAAAATATTTTTTTAACTACATTATTCAATCCATTATATTCAAGCACCAACGCTTGCTGAAATTCTTCTCTTTCACACTTTTTATTACTGACTATTTCAATACTAAAAATCTCTCTTTTTATATATGGGACAAAATTTATCTTGTCTCCCTTTTTCCACCTCCTGTCTTATTTGTGCAATAAATGCTAATGGATAACTTCTCTCTAGAAACATTTTTTCTAAGAGATCACATTCTTCTTTAAAATCTACATCAGAACTTGTCATTCTACTTCCTCGAACAAACTGTCCCTTCACTATGTTTCTTTTGCAGTGTAGGGGGTGGGCACTCTCAAAATGTAAATAGGAATTATAAAAGGTATTCTTTCTACATATTCTAGTTCTTAGTTCTTGTCCATCTTTGTATACTTCTAAATCCAAATAAAATACATTAGATTCGGAAATATTGTATGTGAATTTTAGGAAATTAGTAGTATTTTCTATATATTCCAAAAATTTAGTAAATTTTTCCTTTCCAGCTGTCCACAAAATTAGAATATCACTCAGGAACCTTCTATATATCTTCCAACAATTCTTAAATTCTGAATTGAAAATATATTTTTCTTCCCAATAGGCAAGTATTAAATTAGCATATGTAGGGGCGCAAGCCGCCCCCATTGCTACCCCCTGTTTTTGTTGATAAAATTCCCCATTAAAGTAAATGAAATTATTTTTCAAGACTAACTCCATTAGCCAAGTACTTATTAATTTCTCATTTTGTGTTAATAAACTATCTTCATAAACAATTTCCTCAAACATTTTTGTCCCTTCATTGTATGGGATACAGGAAAATAAATCAATAATGTCTATTGTGACAAACAATAATTGATCATTAACCGGACCATCAGGTAATTCTATCAATAAGTCCCAAGAGTCTTTCAAAATACATTTCCTTTTCGTCCATACACTTTTTAATTTTTTGTCTATAAACTTGGCTAAAGGATATGTTTTTGAACCTTCTGCCGAAACTATTGGTCTAAACGGTGGATCCTCTTCATTTTTATGAATTTTGGGTATACCAAATATCGTAGGTGTTCTGGGTTTATCAACTTTTAAATATTTGAAAGTGTTATAATCTATAATTTCTTCATCTAACATATCCTGTAGAATAACATCTATTTTATTATATGCTATGTTCATTTCATTCAAGGATACTATCGAGTATCTAACCTCATTCCATAGGATAGTATTCATTTTACCTTCGTATAGAATACTATCCATAATAACTAACCCACCTCCCTTGTCAGGTTTCATCACTCTGATTTTTCTATTATTTTTTACTTCATACAACAAATCACTTTCTTTCTTACTTAAATTTGGATTGTACCATATTTTATTTACCTGTTTCCTCACTTCAGATTCAATAATTCTCTCTACATTTTTTAATTGGGGATGTAACGGGGGGTTATATATGCTTTTCCGTTTCAATTCTGTCTTAAATTGCTACTCATCTCAACCTTGTTGAGGCATTCAGGCATGAAGTTCACCAGATTAAATATCAGCCCATATATTACTTGTTAGATTGCTCAGCCCCTGAATTACTTGTTCGATTGCTAACTGGAGCTTTGTATTAGATTGGCCAGTGGCGGAGTCCATCCAGGCTCTGTACTGGGTTTCCTTCTCTTTGGCATCAACTTTTCTGATATGAAGATGTGTCCATACCCAAAGTTTGTAGCTGACCAAGTATGCAAATGACCAGAAACTGGATGCTATTTGTGATTCTCCAAAGACATTCATTTTCTCCAAAAGGGGCTAAATAGAATAAGTACGTGTCTCGATCATGCCCTTATGTTTAATGTAATCCCATTTAGGATGCAAGCCTTTCACCCTGACTATCATATAAATGGAACTTTGCTTAAGATTGATACAGTCATCCAAGTCTGTTGACAATGAACTATTCTTTGATCTTCAAGTATTAGTTATAGTAAGGAAAGCTTATATTGCCAATTTAATTATCAGTGACTTACTCTGAAGATCAAAAGTGGACTTACTCCTTACATTCCTCACTTTTTAGGCCAGTTATTGGATATAACACTCCAGTTGGTATGTATCTTAACAGTCCAACTTGAAAATCTCAATATCTTCTAATAAAGAGAAAGAAAGAGCTAGGGTTTATCAGCTGTCTCTCTAGATTTTACTTTTTACCATCTTGTACATAGGCCTAAGTAGAGCTTTATGTCCTGTTTTACTCTGTCTTCCTAACATTACAAGTGTTTTGATGTATAGAACACTCGCTCCAAAATTCTCAACTTACACTATGTGTGCATCAAATTGCATGTGCATATGAAATGATGCAATACATCTACCTCCTTCATATTAAATCTTGATGACTGAGTTGGTTCACTTAAATTTACTCCAGTGATTTACTGTGGCACTTATCAGGAAGGGAGGTAAACCTACTAGCGATGCATCATATGGAGCATGTTTAGGTTCTATATGTTTGTTCAAACTGACTGACTAGTACTAATCTATGAACCTATGATAGTTAAATAGTTAGATACTTAGAAAGGGATCTGGTAGTAAATGACCTCAGTGAAACTTGCACAGACACTACAGCTAATGAGGTAACAATACAGCAGCTATCCAGTACCAGTTTCAAAAACTTCAAATTCTGCTGCATGATGTGAACTCCTAAACCAGTGAGTCCTTGACTAGTGCAGCACCATGTGAACATAGCAACCCAACTAACAAGCACCGGGTACAGCACCATGTGAACATAGGACCCCAACTACCAAGCACCAGGTACAGCACCATGTAAACATAGCACCCCAACTACCAAGCACCGGGTACAGCACCATGTGAACATAGGACCCCAACTACCAAGCACCAGGTACAGCACCATGTGAACATAGGACCCCAACTACCAAGCACCGGGTACAGCACCATGTGAACATAGGACCCCAACTACCAAGCACTGGGTACAGCACCATGTGAACATAGGACCCCAACTACCAAGCACCAGGTACAGCACGATATGAACATAGCACCCCAACTACCAAGCACTGGGTACAGCACAATGTGAACATAGGAGCCCAACTACCAAGCACCGGGTACAGCACCATGTGAACATAGGAGCCCAACTACCAAGCACCGGGTACAGCACCATGTGAACATAGCACCCGAACTACCAAGCACCGGGTACAGCACCATGTGAACATAGGAGCCCAACTACCAAGCAGCAGGTACAGCACCATGTGAACATAGCACCCCAACTACGAAGCACCGGGTACAGCACCATGTGAACATAGCACCCCAACTACCAAGCACCGGGTACAGCACCATGTGAACATAGGAGCCCAACTACCAAGCACCGGGTACAGCACCATGTGAACATAGCACCCCAACTACCAAACACCGGGTACAGCACCATGTGAACATAGCACCCCAACTACCAAGCACCAGGTACAGCACCATGTGAATATAGCACCCCAACTACCAAGCACCGGGTACAGCACCATGTGAACATAGGACCCCAACTACCAAGCACCAGGTACAGCACCATGTGAACATAGCACCCCAACTGCCAAGCACTGGGTACAGCACCATGTGAACATAGCACCCCAACTACCAAGCACCGGGTACAGCACCATGTGAACATAGCACCCCAACTACCAAGCACCGGGTACAGCACCATGTGAACATAGCACCCCAACTACCAAGCACCTGGTACAGCACCATGTGAACATAGCACCCCAACTACCAAGCACCGGGTACAGCACCATGTGAACATAGGACCCCAACTACCAAGCACAGGGTACAGCACCATGTGAACATAGGACCCCAACTACCAAGCACCGGGTACAGCACCATGTGAACATAGCACCCCAACTACCAAGCATCGGGTACAGCACCATGTGAACATAGCACCCCAACTACCAAGCACCAGGTACAGCACCATGTGAACATAGGAGCCCAACTGCCAAGAACCGGGTACAGCACCATGTGAACATAGCACCCCAACTACCAAGCACCGGGTACAGCACCATGTGAACATAGCACCCCAACTACCAGGCACCGGGTACAGCACCATGTGAACATAGCACCCCAACTACCAAGCACCGGGTACAGCACCATGTGAACATAGCACCCCAACTACCAAGCACCGGGTACAGCACCATGTGAACATAGGACCCCAACTACCAAGCACCGGGTACAGCACCATGTGAACATAGGAGCCCAACTACCAAGCACCGAGTACAGCACCATGTGAACATAGGAGCCCAACTACCAACCACCGGGTACAGCACCATGTGAACATAGGAGCCCAACTACCAAGCACCGGGTACAGCACCATGTGAACATAGGACCCCAACTACCAAGCACCGGGTACAGCACCATGAGAACATAGGACCCCAACTACCAAGCACCAGGTACAGCACCATGTGAACATAGCACCCCAACTACCAAGCACCAGGTACAGCACCATGTGAACATAGGAGCCCAACTACCAAGCACCGGGTACAGCACCATGTAAACATAGCACCCCAACTACCAAGCACTGGGTACAGCACCATGTGAACATAGGACCCCAACTACCAAGCACCATGTACAGCACCATGTGAACATGGCACCCCAACTACCAAGCACCGGGTACAGCACCATGTGAACATAGGAGCCCAACTACCAAGCACCGGGTACAGCACCATGTGAACATAGGAGCCCAATTACCAAGCACCGGGTACAGCACCATGTGAATATAGGAGCCCAACTACCAAGCACCGGGTACAGCACCATGTGAACATAGGAGCCCAACTACCAAACACTGGGTACAGCACCATGTGAACATAGGACCCCAACTACCAAGCACTGGGTACAGCACCATATGAACATAACACCCCAACTACCAAGCACCGGGTACAGCACCATGTGAACATAGCACCCCAACTACCAAGCACCGGGTACAGCACCATGTGAACATAGGACCCCAACTACCAAGCACCAGGTACAGCACCATGTGAACATAGGACCCCAACTACCAAGCACCAGGTACAGCACCATGTGAACATAGGACCCCAACTACCAAGCACCAGGTACAGCACCATGTGAACATAGGACCCCAACTACTAAGCACCAGGTACAGCACCATGTGAACATAGGACCCCAACTACCAAGCACCAGGCTCTTCATAGGGTGCTTGAGCAAGTCATGCAAATGATGGAGGAAGAATTGCTGATGTTACATCTGAAGATAATTCAGGAATACAACAGTTACTGGGTTCACTAGAGCTAATGATGTTAAAAAGGATAGGGACATCATTTTTTTTTTTTTTTTTTTTTTTTTTGCAGACTATATGTAACTAAGTAACAGCACAAATTTGGATGAGTGGCCCATGCCCAGGACAGCTGAACATCTGGAACATTTGTGAAGGGCTAAGTGTTCTCACCACCACTGACCTAACTGATGATTACTGACAGATACCTGTGATATCTGTAGGAAGGTGTGTTTAGCATTTGTTGTATGAATTCACATGCTACAATACCTTTTCAGAAGATGGTAAAAAAAAACATCATTACAGACGCTATTGGCAGTTATGTTCTATTTTAATTTTTATTCACCCCTGGCAGAAATATATACAACATGGCGGACAGGTACTGAGCAGATTAAAAAAAATATTAAAGCAAACTATTGTCAAGAACTAGAGGTCTAACTAACTTTAATCATCAGATGGAGGTGGCTACATTTGACCTGAGCCTGCCAGGGCATGGCCTACACTTTTTTCCAAAAGCAGGTAATGGCATTCCTCAAGACATCAGGATATTACAGAAAGTTTGTCCCACACTCTCGTACAAAAGATAGACCTCTCATAGACCATACCAATAAAACCAGGCCCGGAAAGTTGATCTATACCGTAGCTTGTGAGAAGTTTTTTAAATTTTAAGCAAACCTCTTGAGTGGACTAACTAGTCCTGAATGTATCTAAAACTTTATGTGGATAGATGCTGTTACTATTTCAAAGGGAGAGGAGTATCTTGTAGTAGTTCTTAATCAGACTCCAGCCAAGGCAAAATTCATTTTTAGCTGTAGAGAAGGAACGTTTATAAATCACGTCAGCCCTACCCGTGTGCTAGAAATTAGTTACAAACCATCATCCTATCAAGTGTTCACATAGAGCCTAGTCAGCAAAAGTGGCAGCCTTCCAGAGTGGTGTCAGTAATGAAAATTGAATTGACCAGGGCATTAGGGAGTGTAACTTAAAATGTATCTAATCCCCAAATTTAATTTTCACAGTGGTGTCACAAGTAACCTCATTCGATTTTAAGAAGGAGTGAAAATTGTGTCAGCCTGAATGAAGCAATTCTCCTTCAGTAAAACCTAGAGTAAAGCTGTATAAAGCTAAGTTATCAAAAAAATTAGGTTGTTGCTTTCAGTAATTCATGGATGCATAATATACAGAATGTTAAAAGTTTAATACTTCAAATTTTATTTTTCAATTTGAATGAGTTGTTAAAAGTGAAAGTGGTTTCTTAAATGTGTACACATTTGCATTGGGTAATGTTTAGTGTTCTTGAAATGTTAGACAATGTCAAAGAATGCATTTCTTTATATGAACTTTACCCCCCCCCCCCCCCCACACACACACACACACACACACACACAAGTTGTATGGCTGTGGAAATGGAAGAAAATGTCCTAAGACTTAAGCAGGGACATAAATTGTTAGTGTTTGGAACCAATTTTAATTTTGAGTGTGTGTTTTGTTTTTTTAACATTTCCTGGTAGATAGCTAAATTGCAGTACTGGAATAGCTGAAAACATGTAACCATGGAATTTTATTGTCCACAATTCACGTCTGAGTTGTTCTTTTGGCTGTGTTCAACTCTGTAACCGTATCCCTTTTGTAATATTAATGTAGACAATGATAAGCATCTCATGAATGAGGAAAGGCATCTACAAATACATGCGAATGTGCATCTAGCTCCCTACGGGGAACACCAAGCGCAGTAGTATTTTGGAATTGCTCCTCATGTCCAGAAAAGGGAAATACAACAGAAAAATAAAATGATAGACACTTATGTAATGCCAGTGTTTTAGATGAAGTTAACGCTTATTCTTCATTCTTAGTTTAGTTCAAGCAATCTGGCATAAGAATTACTACTGCCCACATTTTTTTTTTTGTCATTTCGGCTTTTTCCCGGTTAGGGGTCGCCACAGCAGAACTCCGATCTGCTAATGATTGGCAGTAGATTTTTTTATGGTGCCGAGTTGCCAGCCTGACGCCCAACCTTCAGCGAAGGCACGCCCATTCACGCATGTCTTTCGGAGGCCACTCGACTGCGGGGAGGACATGCAGACTCCACACAGAAGGCACTCCAGCCATGAATTGAACAGAAGAACCTCTTGCTGTGAGGCAACAACGCTACCACTGTACCACTGCGGCTTACTACTGCCCACATAAATAAGCATAAAATAAAATATAATCAATCTTAATGACAGAACAATGTCATACAGCCTCATATCAGAATGAAGAAATCTTACTTGTCTAGCTTGTAATGTAACGTGTATGCTTCTCTTACCTGCTGTGCCACATATTTACAGCCAGACACCTATGTTGTACAATGAAGCAACAGCATAACCACCTCCAAAGCTAGTTGCAAAAGTCTGATGTCTTAACAAAAACCAGTATGTACCATTTATAACTGAACCTATAAATGAGTTATCCTGGAAATACCCCATCAGACTAAAACAAAATGTTAAACTACAGAGGCTGCAACTGTTAAGTTGTACAGAAATGAAGTAAATGGAAAGAAAAACTGGTTATTCTGTCATCTTCATACTGTCACTGTTTTGAAGTTTGCAGTTTAAAACAAGTAGGGACAGTAAATTGATCCATATCACCGTGACAGTAACCGTTAGGTATTGTTATTTGATGGCTAGCCAAACTGAACGGATAACTCATTTTTAATTATTTAAAATATCTTCAAGTTATTATTTATACAACCTTTTGCTTGAATCATTGCTCATGGCTTATTTCAACCCTTAATAAAATCAGTATTCCTTTGCCTATAGCTTAACTCATATAGTAACCAACAGTTGTTTGTGGTGATAAGTGCTTCAATGACCTTGTCACTCCAAACTCTTCTCGTCTGGATAACTTTTAATTTAGAGCATATAAGGATGATAAGCTGTTTTGTATTCACTTGAAATCGCAACACTAGCAAGAGAGTCCATGGTAAAAAAAAAAAATCTTCAATTTCCCTTTTAATTGAGATTACATTTGTAGCTGCATGGTGTAAATATAAAGCAGTAATCACATGAACAACTAATGAAACACAAACCATGGATGACTAATTCCAATACCTTACAAACAAGTCTAATAGTGCAATTTATTTCATATTTTAGACATCTCTTCTCATGTGGTTTCACAGGCTTTGATCATAGGTCTGGAGTGACAATGAATGATGCACCCTTAATGTTATTAAAAACATTCATTTAGTTGTAATTAGAACAGTCATTTTTGCGGGTAAGATCATGGGGATATCTGTGTTTATTAAATCATGTAACAAAGAAAGTTATGAAATCTGTGACTTGCATCAGGAAGTCATATTACGCATTTATACCCCAAACTATTGAAAATGTTTAGCAAAATATATTAAAATAACATTTACTCTGTCTTTTATACTCTGTGATTACAATTAGAAAATATCCCAAAAGCCACTAAGAAGATAACTGAGAAAAAACACACACAGTATTGTATATTCATTTCATTGATATTCTACCATGCTTTCTTTTCTCAAACAGTCCCATGAACAAATAACAGCAGGATGTTGATTACCACTAGCCATGCCAGCATTCTGCAGAAACATGAGGTAGCCAAGGGCCGAGCATTTGAAGATTTCTGAAATTGGTACGCCTTATTTGCTGTAGCACAGACTAGATTCAAACCTGCTGAATCTAGCTTTGTTTGTATAACTTGAGCACTAATCCAGGCCATCTTTTTTTGGAGAAGGTTCCCCTGCACCCTAGTGGCAGGAGTGTCCAGTTAGATCTTGTCTGATTGAATACTGCTGGAATGGGGCTCAGTTTTTAGCTTTTTATTGGTTAATGAATACTGCTAGAGTGGGGCTCAGTTTTTAGCTTTTTATCAGTTAATTTAGTTTAAATCAGTTTGCTCATTGCTACTGTTATATTAAAAAAAAAAAAAATACACTTTATGCATCGCCACTTAGCTAGGGTTAAACTATTCCCGGCACCATAAAGTGTACTCTTCAAATTTTCCCTTAGAACTAGCCAGTTTTTTAGTTTTAGCACTCGTATCTGTTTCTTTGAGCTCAGCACTTGTTCAGAACTCATTGTAAGCACTAAATAAGCTACAAATTACTACAACACTCAACTCTCCTCACTTGTCTAGAGGAAAACAGTTTTTAGTACTTAATAAATAAGCACCTATGGCATGTCTAAGGATCAGCCCCTAGCGTTTTCTCCTGTCTACCTGATGAATCTGGGCATCTTGAGGCAATGCAGCAGTTGCCTCATGTACACAGACAACCCTCTCCTCCTACCACCCAACACTACAACCTGTGAGAGATACACTTATATAGCCAAACTGGAAGCAAAGCTCTCTTCACCCAAGACTGGACTAGACAGTCAAGAGGAGAAGGTAAACACTTACACCGCACCACACTCATCACATAGTCCCTCAAAACCTACACCACCAGAATCCACACATAGAAACACAAAACACACACCTACATTCCCGGAGGCTCTCAATAAAAACCTGCTCAAGCATCAGGGACCTCCAAAGCAGAAACGCAAGCAACCTCCACCTCCCAACACAACCCAAATGACACATAGCCCACAAACTCAGTGTGCCACTCAACCACAGCCCATAAAGCATAACAACGTACCCAACACTCTAGTCATAGGTGACTCTATAGTCAGGCACACTGATGTTCCACTCATCAGGTTAAACAAGAAGAAAGTTACTGTCCGCCACATAATGCACACACTCAGTTCACTCCACAACAAGTACAACTATGACTGTCATTGTCCATGTTGGTGTGAAAGACCTGAGATGTACCTCCCTGGACTACATGAAGAGAGACATGGAGGAGCTCTCCGATTTTGTAGCCCAGGCAGGTATGACCCTAGCCCTGAGTAGCATCCTGCCATCACCCAGAATAGTACAAGGACAAAATGATTGACTTCAACAATTGGCTAAGCTTCTGGTGTCATTCTAAGGGGATCCAGTATCTGTCTGCCTGGGATGACATGATCAACAGACCATGATGCTTTGCCAGAGATGGCCTGCACCTGTCGCCCCAGGGATTCTGGATACTGGCTCAGGCTCTTGCCACACCTATAGTGCCTTTTATAGGCAAGGTTCAAATGACAAATTTACCACCATAACAGGTACAAGCAAGCAAAATCTGAGGGTAATGCTACTCAATGCTAGAACTCTAAACCTCAAAATGCACTCACTTGAGGCACTCCTTAAAATGGAGAACATCGACATCTGTGCAGTGAGAGAGACCTGGTTCTCAAGGCTCCAGAGAGCACCCCTGCATTACCAGGCCATAATTCATACCACACCTTTCGGCCACCTAACCTGGACCCAAAACACTAAAGGTGGAGGCATGTCCATATTCATTAAGGATATCCACACCTCTGGGCTAGTTGCTCAGCATAATGCATCCAAGATTATCCAGTGCAACTAATTCTGGGCAAGACCACAATCCAAATTGTAGCTTGTACAGATCCCCCACCATGCCCCAGGATTCCCACTCCTCATTTCTTGATACACTGGAAAATATTAGGGTACAACCCAACACCCTAATAATGGGTGATTTCAACTACCCCACCATTAACTGGGAAAACTATTCATGTACCAACGCTTTTGCTCAACATTTTTTGGAATTCATAAATTTCAATGCCTTGGATCAACTTATCCACACCCCCAGCAGGGGCAGCAATATCCTAGACCTGGTCATTACCAACATGGGTGACTGGTGTTCCACACCAGATGTCAATTCCTCGTTGGTCAGATCCGACCACAAGCTAATCACCCTAGGCAACCACATCCCTCCCCCATCCCCCATTAGGGAAACCACCATAAAAAATGTCTCCAAAGCCAACATCACACTTAAGACAGAAGTGGCAAACTTCATGACACCCATGCAGATGGACAACAGAGGTCCGACTGTTGAATGCTACACAAATGCACTTTATAAGCACTTGCACGAGTGCATGGATTGTGCCATCCCTAATAGAACCAAGATGCTATCCTTCAAAAAAGGAAGCCAATCTGGTGGTCCCCTGCCATAAACAAATTCTACAACAGATGAAAGAAACTGTTGCAAAAAAAAGAGTAAAATCCCATGATTGGGAGGAACTCCCTGGTCAGCATCAGTAAGAAGCTGAGATCCCTCATAAAATCCTCCAAAGCTAGTTGCGAAAACAAACTCGCCACTGATTCTAAAGACAACCACAAAGCATTCTAGAGCTATGTCAAGAATCTCAATAGCAACACTCAGATCTGCTCTGAGTTACAGCACAATGGCACTAAATATACAGAACCAACTGATATTGCCAACATCCTGGCAGATAGGTTCAGTGCTAACTTTACCCCCCCTCTCACCCCCTAAAGTACCGATCACTGTACTGAAAGAATGTAAAGTTCCTGTAATCACGGCTGCAGAGGTAAAAAAAAACACTCTCCAAAGCCAAGAACACAGCATCTATGGGACCTGACAACATCCCAGGCTGTGTTCTACATGAACTACAGAATGAACTGGCACCCCCCTACCACCATGTTCAGTCATAGCCTCACCTCAGGCTTTGTGCCCATTGAATGGCACACAGCGATGATTATCCCACTCCACAAAGGGGAGCCACCACGGACCCCTGGGAACTACCGCCCCATTAGCCTAATGAGCCTGGTCTGCAAGGCCATGGAATGTATCATCATGGAACTTGTAAACAAAGACATTGGTAATCTCCAAACTCTGGACCCCACCCAGTTCCAGTTTGTAAAAGGCAGATCATGTCTCCTAAACCTGATAGACTTCTTTGAAGTAGTCACCAAAGCCATAGACGAGGGTAAGGTGGTTCACACAGCCTATCTAGATCTTGCCAAGGCTTTTGCCACCATCCCCCACTCTAGAATTCTAGATAAACTCACTAAACTAGGTATAAATCCCTATGTCACAAGATGGATTGCCAACTGGCTCACTGACAGAACCCACACTGTGAAAGTAGCAGACTCCAAATCTGACTTCAGACCACTGACAAGTGGAATACCACAGGGTTCAGTCCTGTGTCCTCTCCTGTTTGGTATCCACTGAGACGCCCATGCCCTTGCCCAGCAATCAAGGCGCCTCAATCCTCACCACTAACATCAGAGAGGGTGTCTCATATATGAGGAAAGGATAACAAATACACACAGTAAAGTGCAATTTTCCTTAAGAGCACACAGAGATTACAATCAGTCTGGGGCTGGTCACTCCCTTGCTCTCCAGGTCCCCAATAAGGCTTCCCACTGGCACAACTATAGGATCTAGACCTCAGCCTAGCTGGGCATGCTAAAATTTTCAGCACCCTCTCTGTCCAACCAGTGTCCCTGCCCAAATAGCTGACACACACTTTGAGATAAGTTTATACAACCACACAGACACCCCGGGGAAGGCTGCACAGGTTCTCCAGCTGTGCCCCTTTTACCCAGACTATACGGTAGTACCCTGCCACCACCCAGCTAATAATTATCAGCTACTCAAAGGCCCTTAAAAAGGTGTCAAATTATTACTGTGCAATATTATTATCCAATTGGTAGTATGACTAAACAGTCTCAAGGCTTATTAATGTGACCTGGTACAAGATCCTTATATATATATATGCAATGTACTCTTAATAGCTTAAATTATCTCTACACAAATCAGCCACAGTTAAAAGATTTTAAAATATTTAATAATAAATAATTAAAACCACAAGACAATACTTTCTATTACACAGTTAGTGCTAGTCAAGAGTTCAGAGATCACATAGAGATGCTTAAAATAATTCAGTAGTACAGTTCTGACATTGCAGAAAAACACATATTCTAATCTTTCTATCTTCTAACTATCACTAAAAGAAAACACAAGTCTAAGATAACTTACATAAGAAAACAGGTAGAATGCTGTGAGTTGGATGATCAAGACAAAAATGCTTAATGTCTTCTGATTCTCTCTGTTTAAATTGCTATTGCAGTTCTGATAAACATTACATCATTCTTTTTCACTTTCCTGGAGTTCCCAGGCTACACATTAACTGCATTTACATTCTCAACATCTCCCTTTTGTTATCTTGCAGCTGGTCAGGAACAGAGCAATAAAAATACATTTGCATGTTTCAATCTAGCAATTTAACTCTTGGTTAAAACAATAGAATTTCTTCATCTAGACTTTCCGGCACTACTGCTACTTCAAAGGGTCAACACATGCTTTACTTTGGTCAGTAGAGTGCACTGTTGTCACATTTATTTCCAGTTCCACATGTAACAATATTTCTTTACATTTAAGACAACAAGCCTGTAGTTTACATTCATATTTACAAATGACAGAATTATCTGCAAAATTCTATCTGGCTAGGCTGGCAGCCTTCACCCTTCTCTACCAGTCTTCACATCTACCTCTCTGAAGTACAGGCTAACACAGAAGGTCTTTGACTAATGAAGTTCGCAGATGAGTGCAAACTAGAGCCATAATCAAAACTCCTAATGATGTGGACATCCTATAAAAGGGCCTCACTGAGACAGATGCCTGGTGTCAAAGCCATGGCCTCAAGCTCAATGCCAAAAAGTGTGTTGTCATCACTTTTGGTAAAAACTCTGTACCCATGAGCTACCACATAGGCAGTAGTCTACTTAACACTGAAAGTATGATAAGGGACCTTGGGACACAGGTGGATAGTAGTCTCTCCTTTGATAATCACATCGCAGCAGTAGTCAAGAAATCCTTCTACGTGGCACACCTCATCACAAAAGGTTTCTCATCCAGGAAAAAAAAAGGTCATTGTTTCCCTCTACTCATCACTCATTAGACCCATTATAGAGTACAACGCCCCTTTTGGTATGTACCTCACAAGACATCTACAACAACTGGAAAGGTTGCAGAAATACCTCACAAAGAGAATTGCTGGCCTCAAACAGATGCCCTACGCAGACCGTCTCAAAAAACTCCAGCTTTACTCCATTGCGTATTGTCTACTCAGAGGCAATCTCTGCCTAACATACAAAGCTATGTCAAACCCAGAGCTGGTGGACATGCTCCACGTAAAGAAATCCCAGTCCCTCCAAGCTACATGCTCTAGAGACCTAAACTTTGTCAGACATACACATCTTATGCAAGATTGAAAAGTTTCATGACCAAAACATGTTCCAAAAAGTCTGCTTTCAAAACAAATATCAAGTTTTAAAACTAATATCCATGAAATCTATTTTTCAGTATGATTTCTTATTTCATTCTTTTGACTGTGAAGTAAACCAATGTGATGCAAATGCTTCTTTTCATGGATGATCCAGGAGTACTAATTAAGGGGGAAATACATTGCTGTCCCTCTGCATAAATGGGGCAAAATATTTTTTTTATTATTTTTACTTGCATTTAGTTTTCAAGGGAGATGTGCATTCACAAGAGAAAAGATACACATGGGGAAGACGAATCACTGTAATCAGGCTATATCAACCTCTTCATGAAATCTTTGCTATGCTAATTAACTTATTAGGTTAATGACGTGCTTCCATAAATTATCAGCATACTGCAGTGAAAAATGAAGAACATAGCAGTAACTATGTAAACTGAAAATCATACATCTTGTCAAACTGATCATCAAGTCATATGGACAACTGCATACCTGAGTCACCATTTAAGATTTCATTATGAGACTTCATAGCAGTGGTAGAGTGTTCATCAGAATGTACCTAGGAACACTACTCTACGTTTATTAGTTCAGTGCAGCTCAGCACTGACTTGGACCCCACTATTTTAGCAGCTGCACATTATGATGAAAACATTCAACCTTTCTGTGGAAATGAGAATTAGATTTAACGACAGCATAGTAGGGAGGTACTGATGGTAATTACTGCATTTTCCATATTGACCCAAGGTTTCAACACAGCAGCCTGAATGGAAACCAAGAATAATGCAAAATGTGACTTTATGATACTAATTACATAGGGGACCCTGCATCCATAAATCATTTGTTAATGCATTACCTCAATCCCCCTCTGAAATTTCATTATGAAATGTTATAACAAGGCCAAATGTACTTAGCTACAATATCCATACAGAATATCAGTAGTCATTCAAAAGTGACCCTAAAGTCCCCTTTTTATTTCATATGTCATCTTCCCCCAACAAACTGTAGCCACATTCTGTATACTTTTGTTGTCTTATTCAAAACAGTGAAAAGCATAATGATCACAGTATAATTTTTCAAGTTGCTACTGGTGTATATATACTCTGTGTGCAGCAGCACCGACTCTATATGGTGCCCTATAGGGGGAAGAGTTGTACAGACCAACCGCTTTTGGCATCTACTGTGGTGCACAGTATCCTCAAGATAGGAGAACATGGATCACAGACTGCGTGCCATGGCAGGGCTAACCACTCATTGTAAAATATGGCTCTAGGTGATTTGGTCATGTTGACTAATGCCACCAAAAATGGGCATTGGTTGTTACCGGTGATAAGTGGGTTGAGGACCTGGCCTACTCTGACCCATGCTAGGGACCCGTGCTAACAGTGGGAGAGGTATATGTGCCCCTATTGGCCAGTGTGTGCCCACCATAAAGCCCAGCAGCCCTGGGTCAATAAGCTACTGGCTGGCCGGTGTCTAGTTGCCCAGCCTGGGTTACCTGGGATAGCTCTGTTGAGTGAAAGCTGGATGTAAAACCAACCAACATGAACTGAGAATTGCTATGCTTAATGTAGGTTCACTGACAGGATGCAGCTTGGAAGTGGATGACATGATGAAACACAAGAGGCTGGACATCCTATGTATCCAGGAGATGAGATGGAAGGGCAGGGCAGCAAAGCCACTTGGCTTGGGATTCAGAGTATTTTACTCAGTTGGAAGGCAGGCTAGAAATGGTGTAGGAATTGTGGTGAGAGAGATGCTTTAGAAGGCAGTAAGGGATATCATCAGAATTAATGACAGACTCATGGCAGTCAGACTCCAGTGTAATGATAGGGTAGTATTCATAATCTCAGCCTATGCCCCAAAGCAGGGTTGTGATAGTGAGGAAAAAAGTGCATTCAGACAGCAGTTGCAGGACCTATTAGATAAAGCAGAACAACATGAATTGGTGTTGGTAATGGGTGACTTGAATGCACATATCGGGACAAACAGAACAGGATATGAGGACTGCCTGGGTCCACATGGGTGGTGCAACAGGAATAAAGAAGGAGAAGCCACTCTAGACTTCTGTCTGGAAAATGGCTTGATAGTAGCCAACACATGGTTCAGAAAGACAGAAAGTCACAAGATCACATACAAGAGTAGTTAACATGCAACTCAGGTAGACTTTCTCCTAGTAAGGAAAAGGTACTGGGGCAGAATCCATGATTGCAAAGTCATCCCCAGTGAAACAGTCGGCCCACAGCATAAACCACTAGTTGCCACAATCAGCTGCAAGCAGTGGTCAGAGAAGGCTCTAAGGTCAACAGAGACCAGGCTTAAGACCTGGAAGCTAACTGGAGAGAAAGTACAACAGTTCAAGGAATTACTCAGGGCTCTAGCACGCCAAGAAGAGGAAGAGGAAGAAATTGGTGGATTTGAAGAATGGCAGGGCCTAAAAACAGCATCTGTTAGGGCTACAGAAAAGATATGTGGCCAAGTCAGGTAGAGAAATAAGGGACATAAGGAAACTGGTAGTGGAATGTAGAAGTCCAGGAAGTTATCAAAAAAATAAAGGAGTGCAGGAAGAAGAAGACAGAAAGATAAAGAAGATAGTCAGCCACCCTTCATAAGGGATGCCAGCAACAACCTGCTCACCAGCCCAGAGGACATCAAAGGCAGATGGAAGGAGCATTTCCAGCAGCTTCTGAATGAAAACAACCCCATAGAAGCTGTACTGCCCCAGAAACAGCCTACGATGAGAGAAGAGGAGGAGCCCACCCTAGAAGAAGTAAGAAGAGCACTAAGGAAGATGAAGTCAGGGAAAGCAGCAGGCTCTGATGAGATCACAGCAGATATAAAGATGCTGGGTGAGATTGGGGAGAAAAGGCTCCTGAGGGTGCTAATGGCAGTGTGGAGATTAAGACATATCCCAGATGACTGGAGAATAAGCATACTCATGCCGGTGTACAAGAACAAAGGGGACATCCACAACTGTGGGCAGTACAGAGGCATTAAACACCTATCACATTGCATGAAAGTTCTTGAGAGGGTGATTGATAAATGGATACGCAGAATAGTAGAATGTAAGATGGGAGATGAGAAGTTTGGATTCAGATCATGATGCAGCACAATTGACCTGATGTTTGCATTGAGACAAATACTTGAGAAGAAGCTAGAGATGAGGAGAGTGTCCATCTGGGCATTCCTAGACTTGGAGAAAGCATATGACAAGGTCCCAAGAAAAATTATCTGGGCAGTACTGTGGTGGTTTGAAGTCCCAGAAACATTGGTAGAATTAGTGCAGGCTATGTACAAGGACCCAGTGACTCAAGTATGAACAGTGTTCAGCCTCACAGAGGGGTTTCCCAGTGGGTGTGGGTGCATATTACGGTTCAGCTCTGAGCCCACTGCTGTTCATACTGTTGATGGACTACATTAACAAACAGGTTGAAGGGGATGAATCAACAAAGCTGCTGTATGCAGACGATGTGGCAGTACAGGCAGACTCTGAGCTAGAACTTCAGCAAAGGATAGGAGAATGGAAAGCAAATCTGAAGGCACATGGGATGAAACTAAGCACGGATAAGATGGTGGTAATGACAGCAAACTGGGGAAATCAGAAGAATCTGATAAGAGATAGAAGGGAAGATAGTGGAACAGGTAAACAGCTTCAAGTATCTGGGAGGAGTAGTTGAGGAGAAGGGTAGTCTGAACGAAGTGGTCAAAGCTAGAATCAGAGGGGCTGCAGCCAACTGGCATAGAATATCAGGTGTAGCTTATGACAAAGGAATGCCAAAGAAGCTGAAAAGTAAGGTGTACAAGACAGTGTGTGACCAGTACTACTGTATGGTACAGAAACCTGGGCAGTAAAGGCAGAACAGTTGAAGAAGCTAGAGGTGATGGAAATGAAGTGTCTGAGAAAGGTGATAGGATGCACACTGTGGGACAGATGAAGAAATGAGGACATAAGTGCAGAAGCCAAAGTACCTCCAATTGCAGAAAAGATCAAAGAGAACAGATTACAGTGATTTGGGCACATGTAGAAAAGCAGAAGACAATCTGGTCAGGAAGATTTGGGACAGACAGGAAGAAGTTAAGAGGAAGTGAGGACATCCAGTAAAGTGGTGGATGGATTGTGTGAAAGAAGATTTTGACAGTCAGGCATGAGGGTTGAAGAAGGTAGGAGTGTGGCACTGAATCGAGATTTGGCGACAGTTAACATGATACCCCGACCCCGAAAAATGGGAAAAAAGGGGGCTGATGATGATGGTGTTTCTTCAAGAGGATTGTCAATCTCTGGGAGACATATCTGTGTATCCAGCATGTCCTGTTAATGTCGCAGGCTAGGCAAGATACACCAGGTATCTGTCTCAGTGAGGCCCTTTTGTAGTTTGTCCACATCATTAGGAGTTTCGATTATGGCTCCTAGTTTGCAGTCATCTGCAAACTTTGTTAGCCAAAGACCTTCTGTGTTGTCCTGCACTTCAGATAAGTAGATACCAAACAGGAGAGGACCCAGGACTGAACCCTGGGATTTTACTCTTTCTTGCAACAGTTTCTTTCTTCTGTTGTAGAGTTTGTTTATGACAGGGGACCACCAGATTGGCTTCCTTTTTTTTGGAGGATAGCATCTTGGTTCTGTTAGGGATAGCATGATCCATGCACTCGTGTAAGTGCTTATAAAGTGCTTTTGTGTAGGATTCAGCAGTCATACCTTTAATGTTCATCTGCATGGGTGTCATGAAGTTTGCCACTTGTGTCTCAAGAAGTGTGAAGTTGGCTTTGGAGAAATTCTTTACGGTGGTTTCCCTAATGGGGGGGTGGGGGCGGGATGTAGATGTCTAGGCTGATTAGCTTGTGGTCAGATCTGACCAACGAGGAATTGACCTCTGGTGTAGAACTCCGGTCGCCCATTTTGGTAATGACCAGGTCTAGGATATTGCTGCCCCTGGTGGGGGTGTAGGTAAGTTGATCCAAGGCGTTGGAATTCATGAATTCCTGAAAACACTAAGCAAAAGAGTTGGTACATGAGTAGTTTTCCCAGTTAATGGTGGGGTAGTTGAAATCACCCATTGTTAGGGTGTTGGGTTGTACCCTAATATTTTCCAGTGTTTCAAGAAATGGATTGGGAATCCTGGGGCATGGTGGGGGATCTGTAGCAAGTTGTAATTTGGACTGCGGTCTTGCCCAGAGTTAGTTGCATTTGGATAATCTCGGATGCATTATGCTGAGCAAGTAGCTTGGAGGTGTGGATATCTTTAATGAATATGGACACGCCTCCGCCTTTAGTGTTTCGGTCCAGGTTAGGTGGCCCAAAGTTGTGGTATGAATTATAGCCTGGTAATGCAGAGGTGCTCTCTAGAGCCTTGAACCAGGTCTCTGTCACTGCACAGATGTTGATGTTCTCCATTTTAAGGAGTGCCTCGAGTGAATGCATTTTGAGGTTTAGACTTCTAGCATTGAGTAGAATTACCCTCAGATTCTGCTTGCTTGTACCTGTTACCGTGGTGAATTTGTCATTTGAACCTTGCCTAAAAAAGGCACTATAGGGGTGGCAAGAGCCTTGGCCAGTATCCGGAATCCCAAGGGTGACAATGGCAATCTCTGGCAAAGCATCGTGGTCTGTTGATCATGTCATCCCAGGCAGACAGATACTGGATCCCCCTAGAATGACACCGGAATCTTATCCAATTGTTGAAGTCAATCATTTTGTGCTTGTACTGTGGTATCATTCTGGGTGATGGCAGGATGCTACTCAGGCTAGGGTTATACCTGCTGGGCTACAAGATCGGAGAGCTTCTCTATGTCTCTCTTCATGTAGTCCAGGGAGGTATGTCTCAGTTCATTCACACCAACATGGACAATGACAGAGTCATATTTGTACTTGTTGTGGAGTGACCTGAGTGCATGCATTATGTGGTGGATCCTGGCACCAGACAGGCAGCTGACAGTAACTTTCTCCTTGTTTAGCCTGGTGAGTGGAACATCAGTGTGCCTGACTATCGAGTCACCTATGACTAGAGTATTGGGTATGTTGTTATGCCTTATGGGCTGTGGTTGAGTGGCACACTAAGTTTGTGGGCTGTGTGTCATTTGGGTTATGTTGGGGGGTGGAGGTTGCTTACATTTCTGCTTTGGAAGTCTCTTTTGCTTGAGCAGATTTTTATTGAGAGCCTCTGCGAATGTAGGTGTGTGTTTTGTGTTTCTATGTGTCTGTTTTGGTGGTGTAGGTTTGGAGGGACTATGTGATGAGTGTGGTGTGGTGCAAGTGTTTACCTTCTCCTCTTGACTGTCTAGTCCAGTCTTGGGTGAAGAGAGTTTTGCTTCCCGTTTGGCTATATAAGTCCATCTCTCTCAGGTTGTAGTGTTGGGTGGTAGGAGAAGAGGGTTGTCTGTGTACAGGAGGCTATTGCTACATTGCCCCAAGATTTCCAGATTCATCAGGTAGACAGGAGAAAACACAGTGAGCTGACCCTTAGACATGCCTGGTATAGGTGCTTATTTATTAAGTACTGAAAACGGTTTTCCTCTAGACAAGTGAGGAAAGTTGAGCGCTGTAGTAATTTGTAGCTTATTTAGTGCTTATGAGTTCTAAACTAGTGCTGAGCTCAAAGAAACAGATTTGAGTGCTAAAACTAAAAAACTGGCTAGTTCTAAGGGAAAATTTGAAGAGCAGACTTTATGCCACCGGGAATAGTTTAACCCTAGATAAGCAGCAATGCATAAAGTATATCTATATATTTTTTTTAATATAACAGTAGCAAATGAGCAAACTGATTTAAACAAATTATCCAATAAAAAGATAAAAACCGAGTCCCGTTCCAGCAGTCTTCGATCAGACAAGTTCTAACTGCACACTCCTGCCACTAGGGTGCAGGGGAACCTTCTCCAAAAAAAAAAGATGGTCTGGATTAGTGTTATACAAACAAAGCTAGATTCAGTAGGTCTGAATTTAGTCTATGCTACAGCAAACAAGGCATACCAATTTCAGAAAGAAACTGTTCAAATAAGCAGGCACAATAAGCCTTTAACCAGAAACTCCCAGCTCAGAAGGGCAGAATCTACCCTCTACTCCCACATGAGTGCAGACCACAAACCTTCTTAATGAAAAATAACCGGCCTGAAGCCCAAGTGCTTTAACCAGAACTAATACACTTTTAGAATAACAGACACTGAACCCTCAATCAGCAATTCCCAACTTAGAAGGATGTAAGCTACCTGTCCTGCCACAACAGTGAAGACCACAAACCTTGTTAATGTAAAACAACTGGTCTGGAGCCCAAGTGCTTAAACCAAAAGGCTTAGAATAACAGTTACAATTTAATCAGGCTACTATCAAGCAGTAATAAAGTGCTTTTAAGAAGTTGCAAAAGCAAAATAAAGTGCATTTTTTTTTCTTAGTAAAGTGCAAGGAGAGAGGAAGAAGGAGCAGAAGAAAAATTCAAGGTTAAGAACCTTAGTGGGTTGGCCTTCTCAAATGTTCTCTCTGTATTAAGTAGAGTGAACACCAGACTGGGAGGGGTGTCCCAGATCAAATTGACAGTAGGTACGGGCAACTGCAAAGCCATCAACTATAACACCATCACAAGAATAGGGTGGGAGGGGCAGTTTCAGGACAGATGAGAAACAGAAAGCAATGCCAGAAAATGTATAAAATAATTCAGTCAGGCAAAATTAAGACAATGCAGAACTCTGAAAGGTTAAAATGCCAAGAAGTATACTTATCAATCAGCAATATATTCCCCGATTGTTTGAGAATCACAGTTCAGCCAAAACACCAGGAGTTTCCAACAGTGTATCACAGTGTTGTATTTCTTGTAACTTGATTTCCACCAAGCACAACAGTACCACTGTATTACGATCACCTAAATACCCTTTGCTTTCATCAGCAGACTGACACTTTAAAGAAAGCCATTTCTTAAATACACCTGTAATTTGAGATAATCAGAAGTAATATAAAATGACCACATTAATGTATTTGTTTGCTTCTATTGTCATGTAACTCCTCTCCTACCCTGGTAAAAAATAAATAAAAAGCATAGATTAATATAATAGCATTATGTTGTGTGCAGTTTGTACTGTTACTGCTGCCCAAGAATATATTTGTTTCCTGTTGGTTAGCTCCTCTTTTATTTTAAAGAATTGCTTCTCACACATAAGTCAGTGGTTGTCCAAGCAGTATAAAAACATATGGATACTTAATTTTCAGACGTGAATTAAAGCCTTACTACATTTTAAAGTTTAGTATCAATAATATCTGGAAATTGTGGGGCTCTATTTTTTCTCTCCCACCCACCTACCCCAGTCCACTGCAGCTCCATATCTTTTTTTTTCCTTGAGCTCATTCATGCCACAAGATCCAGAAACCATATGACCCTTTCATTGCTCTCAGATTAAGGACTGAGCCTTAAACAGTGGTAACATTTTTCATATTAAATCTCCAGCCCTGATGCACATACCCAATAAGCAGTCCCATTCCTCAGCATGTTTACACCAGGGACTCTACTGCAGAGAACTAAGTACCATTAAGAATGCACCTCATCTGATGAGTGGGAATCTGGTCAAGCAGCTTAATTTTCCAATCCTCTTGCCAGCTCCAGTAAGTGCTCTGGATACTAAGTGACCCAGGTATATGAGTAGCAGTCAGGGCTTTATCCCTATGCACAAGTGGACCTGACATAATCTGGAATAATCAGCTACATATGTAAGAAGAGCGAAAGATTTATTTTGCTCATTATGCGCGATTATTGTGACACAGCGGATGCTGCAATATGCAGGAGCATAGGGTTTTTCATCTTCATTACTTTTGTTTTCCCCACATTGTATTTCCCCTAAAACTACTCTCTCTAAAGCAACATGTTGCTCATGCTGGTGCTATAGTTACCATTTTTGGTACTGGAATCCTTAGAGCAACTTTTGTTGTCAGTGTCAAAGGTGTGCACAAAAGTGGAAGCCATTTTCTGTATCCTACATTGATATCATTAGGAAAATCAAATACCAAATGAAAAAAGAAAAAAAAAACATAAAAAAATAAATAAATTCACTAACAACAAGAGCCCTGATACATTCATGCTGAAAAGAAATGAAAATCCGTTTCAAAACACCTGACATTCTGTTTTTGTCTTGCTTGTGAAGTATGTACACTGCAGTAAAGCTGTGGGACAGAAGATCAGGCCTGGAATTCAATCCTTCAGACTGTGTGACTGAACTTGTCAAGTCAGAGTAGATGGAATTTATTAAAATCTTTAAATCTTTAGCTCCTGAGAGAGAGAGGACCAGGCAAGATGTTTTAATGTTTTTGTGTGTAACATCTATCTGGTAAAACCCACTTATTTAACATTTCATTATGCAGGGTTATAACTGCTACTATATTTAATTTTTCATTATGTGTTTAATTTTGTTTCAGGTAGGGAGTATACAATAGCTTAATATTAAAAGCATGTGGCTACTCACTAATTAGCATAAGAGTATGTATATATAGGCCTACATACTTCACAACTTTAACATCCTCATTTTGAAGAACAACTGTCTAAAGCTACTTTACAAATATTTAATTTTTGGCTTATTTTAAAGGTACACAATAGTTGTGTTCTTGCTGTGACAGATTGTTCTACCTGGTGGCAGCATGTTGTAGTGATGGCAAAGAAAGGGATTGCTGATCTTGAAGAGATACAATTTATCCCTCCAAGAAAGCATTGTCTGTCTGTGTCTGTCACAAAATCTTGGACAAGTTTCAGTTACTGATGAAAACATAGCAGTGGAAGGCATCAAGTTGAGAACAGTATGCATGACATTATTGAGAGCTAATAATTGTGTAAGTCTGATTCACAGCTGATCATTGTAAAGCTTATTTGAGTGCATCAAATATGCAGTCCTGAGGCCAAAGTCCTTTTACATGTTACCCAGTGGTCAGTAGTGGTGTCAGCAATGCAGATTTAGATCTCCACTTGTTACAGGAACAATTTCTTGTTTTCTACTTCTACTACAAATCCTCTTGTTAGATCTAGAAACGGAGATCTGGATACATTCCCCTTGTCCATATTTAGAAGTATCTCATCAGTTATGGTACAAGGGTGAGTCATAATGCTACAACCTGCCTAAAAACCATGTTGCTTTAAAGAAAGAATGTCTTTTTTTTTTTTTAAGTAAAGCTATTAAAAATGTAAAAATTAAACTCTCTCATCAAGAATGATGCCCATTTCTCTGTCATCTAAAGTGTATGTTCTACCATCTTATTTTCCACATTACTGTGAATTAAGGTGCTGTATACAAAACCCCCTGGGTGGATTGTGTAGCTATTCTATCTCCATCATTATGCATAAAATCCTGTTTTCTCTTTTCTTTTTATCCCCCCCCCCATTATTTCCACTCCCATATGCAGGGAGTACACATTTTCTTTTTTATAATTTATGTTCCTCCTATATATTTTGTCCTATGGCATGGTTCTCATGTCATATTTGCATTAATGCTACAATATCAGTATATGGTTCTTTTATCAAAGCCTTATGATTAACCCAAACATTAGGCACTCGAAGTTTTCAACTTGCGTGTTTCATTTATTTTGCAAATAAACATATCTTTCTTTCCATTTACTACTGATTACCTGCTATTCTTCATGCTAGTAAGGGATGTGATGCTAACCACCCTCATAGTTTTCGGTACAAGGCTAAATTTCCGTAAAAGAAAGAAAGGAAAAATGTTTTTGACATTGAAAAAAATCATAATATTTGCTTTGCACGTGTTAAGCAGCAGTTTGTAGTTATAGAATCAAAAGTATAGCAAAACTGTACTGAATGAAGGATCCTCTTTCATTACTGGTGCTGGCTTTTTTCAGGAGTTGAAGGTTATCTGCATAAGTTAATACATTCCGGTTGCATAGGTAAGAAATATGTTTTCTTAACTAAAAACAAAAGAGGGGTGCCTAATATAGACCCTTATGGAACATCTGACCCGAGTCGAATACAGTAGGAGCTGAAAACTTTTTATTCCTAGTAAAATTAGGAGTTTTTATTCTGCTGTGAGAGCGGTATAATATGCACATGCAGAGAGGGAGTCAGTATGATGAAGTGTGCAACAGTTTATTTCATTCCATGACAACTTTGATGTTTTTCTAAAAAAAAAGTCTTTCCTCCCTCATCTGATAATCAAGTGATCTTCTTGTTCTTCTTACTCACGGTTCTCTCACTGCCAGGTTGCAGTCACTTTATCAGCTGCAGCAAGTCAGTCTGAGGCAAACAGTCATATTCAATATGGGTCTGTAATTTTTATTTTTATGTAACCTACCCATAGTCAATGCAGTTACATCAATGTAGAGCATCTGTGCATTGTCAGCTGTGTCTCAAATTTGCACACACACACACAACCTTTTGATAACCTGCTGGTTATGGGTGACCCAGTGGTTGGTGTTGTCACCTCACAGCAAGAGGTTCGCCGGTTTGATTCTCAGATGGGGGACTTCTGTGCAGAGTCTGGATGTCCTGTTTGTGGTTGCATGGGTTTCCTCTGGGTGGTCTGGTTTCCTCCCACACACCAAAGACATGTAGTAGGTGGCTTGCACACTCTAAATTGGTCATAGGTGCGAGTGCATCTGTGTGTGTGATTGGAATAGATGAACTACTGTAACAGGGCTAGCCACCTGGTGATGTAAACCTTGGCTCAATATGATTGTCACTGTTGAAGTGACATCCCAACCCCATTTGCAAAATGTGAAAAAGGGATTGAGGATGGATGGATGTTCCCAGCCAACTATAGCACGGATTAGTTATCTCTCCGTGATAAGAAATTAGTCAAATTTCTTGTTTTCATCTGCCTTTGAAACCAAATCTTCATTTCATTCACAGTAGTGATACATATATATCTGTTAAAGTGCCATTTTAAGTGGCTTTATCAGTTAAAGTGCCATTTTAAGTGGCTTTATCTGTTTGATACATATATATCTGTTAAAGTGCCATTTTAAGTGTCTTTATCTGTTAAAGTACCATTTTAAGTGGCTTTATCTGTTAAAGTGCCATTTTAAGTGGCTTTATCTGTTTGATACATATATATCTGTTAAAGTGCCATTTTAAGTGGCTTTATCTGTTAAAGTGCCATTTTAAGTGGCTTTATCTGTTTGATACATATATATCTGTTAAAGTGCCATTTTAAGTGGCTTTATCTGTTTGATACATATATATCTGTTAAAGTGCCATTTTAAGTGGCTTTATCTGTTAAAGTGCCATTTTAAGTGGCTTTATCTGTTTGACACATATATCTGTTAAAGTGCCATTTTAAGTGGCTTTATCTGTTAAAGTGCCATTTTAAGTGGCTTTATCTGTTTGATACATATATATCTGTTGAAGTGCCATTTTAAGTGGCTTTATCTGTTTGATACATATATATCTGTTAAAAAGTGACATTTTAAGTGGCTTTATCTGTTTGATACATATATATCTGCTAAGTGGCTTTATCTCTTAAAAAGTGCCATTTTAAGTGGCTTTATCTGTTAAAGTGCCATTTTAAGTGGCTTTATCTGTTTGATACATATACATCTGTTAAAGTGCCATTTTAAGTGGCTTAAACTAGTGGGTCAGAGCCTGCTTCTGAATCACTATTAACTGTAGTTTTTCTCTACCACTGCAGTTCTCACTTACCCTCATTACTGACATTATGCTATTAATGACTTTGCTTACAAGTCCTTGCTTGTACATACTAAATGCTGACTTATGATTTACCTTTATATCAAGCATAGCAGCAGGTCAGAAGAGAGAGAGTCAATACATCTAATTGAGAAATTGGATCTGCTTCAGGACACTGATAATTTGCTAAGGATGCATCACAGTGAGATGAGCAAAACATGGTGGCTGTGTTAAGTAAGCCATCTCTAATCTGAGAGGCTAACCATGGAGTGGCATAGTAAACAAAATAAAAACCAGACAAAGCAATGACAAAGTAGGGATGTTTTCACAAGGATGAAGAATTAGTAAACTGCTTCCAGCAAGCCCCAAGGAATCTTGATCAGTGGTCAGGCTTCAGTGCAAAAGGCAACAGCACTATGCAGAGGATTTGTTCAGCAAACTGCAAAGACGGAAATCCATGCAAGCTTGATTTAATGTGCCTATGATTAAAAGCTAAATGCAGATCGTGTTGCATATTGCAGGATAACAAATGTGCTCTTTAGCTTACTTGCCAGATCTGAAGTATAGCTGTGATGAGGGAAGAGTTTTTTGCCCTCTGGTGTTGAGTTTGGGACTTTGACATTCATATCTGAGTCACTGCCGGGGAAGTTAAAAGAAAAAAGTGTGTCACTTACAGCTAGTTAGTTACATGTAACAAGGACAATATCCACAAAAAAATCTTAAAGGTGGAAAATCACTAAATTATGACTTTGGGTGAATGATGCTGGTTGTCAGCTGACAGTGATGTGTAGGAAAAACAGCAGCTTGAATAACCTGTAGATCTTTACAGAGTGGATACTTCAGCGGGGACTGTAAATTACATAGTTGTAAGATATCACCTGACTTAGATAATCTTTCTGATATCCAATAGTTTCAAACCTTCATAATAAAAGACTGGTCTTCCTGCCAGCCTGTATCAGTTTGATTATTTAACCAATTTACTCTGAAACAATATGATATGCATGCTGTGAATGATCATGGACATGAACTGCAGAAACAAATGCCCCGGAGAATGTTAAACAGTTCTGTGTAATGGATGGCATATTGATGTATACATCACCATGACTCTATTGAACCAAACACTTTTCAAACACCATTAGAAAACTACCCCAGAATATCTTTGTTGGAGCTGTCAAATCACACAGCTGAATTCCCATCACCACATCAGTGTTGCAATTTTTATATCAGGTTAGAGATGAAAACATTGAGCGCCCTGCAGTGGTGTAAGTTTTGCCATTACTACTGTAAAAGGTAAGCCCCAGCTGAATGAATGAAATGGCTCCCTGAGCTGAGTAACACGTTTCTGCATCTGATAATAATTGAGCACCACGCCATGAAGTTAGTAACCAGACATTACTCTATGCTCAGAACATGCTTGCCTTACAGAATAGGTTTGACACCCATGCACAGCTGCTAAGCTGCAGTGCAGTGGTGAATTCTAAATATGCTTAAGTAAAGCAGTTTCACCTTAACTGAGCACAGTATGATACCTACAATGTGTGCTGTTTGCATGATCTGCATGCTGAACAATAACCTTTAACAACTGCATGTGCCTTTAGTGGTGCTTTGTAAATGCTAATTTACCTGACATCCATACTGTATTGTTAGCATAACTTAAGGTACCATTTAAAAATGATAATACAGCTGGTCAATACTGCAGCAAAATCACTCGGCCACAGATGTGGCATCTACAACCAGCTTGGACTGATGTGTTGTGTATACATACAATATATACAGCATGTCATTTAGTAGGTGCAAGGCACGAAACTAATCCCATATAGGGTGCCATGCTGATTGCAGTCTGCAGCAGTGAATGCTTTTGCATAATGACAGTTGCTTTGCATGAGAGATTGTGGTATAGCAAGGTTTGGGAATTTTCCCATGTTATAATGTTGTGTGATCTTGGAGTTAATGTATATAATTACTAGGTGATATGGCTGTGTTGTGTTGGGGGGGGGGGGGGCTTGCAGCCCCTGCAGATTTTTATTCTTCTGCTGCTGATGCTTCTTATTTGATCTTTTTAGATTCAGTCTAAAAAAATCGCACTCTGTGTGCACGCTTTTAAATACCTTTATTAAATTATCACTTGACTAAGGCACACATACTGTACATTAATAGAAAAGAAAAATCAATATATATATAGACAGAGAGAGAGAGGGAGCGAGAGATTGATTTATAACAGCTGCCATTCACTCCAACATTACATAAATTGCTCAATTCATGTCTTAACTTAAATGTTTCTCATCTTTCTGAATATTATTCTGCATGCACTGTTCTCACAAATTCCATTTATTCCTACATACTTTGCTCGTTCCCATTTCTAAAGATTTCACACCATTTCTTTTATCTCTTAAACAATGTTCAATAGTTCAGTTATACCTGGTTTAGATTTTGATTTCCATTTTCTAGCAATTGCATTTTTTGGCAGTCAGAAGCATACAGTCATGAGCATTTGTTCAGTGATGAGACAGTTGCCATATTTATCTCACTATCTTGTTACACACACACACCCTTTCTGGCAGTTTGGAGAATTACCAATTCAATTGAAAGTATGTCTGTAGGATGTTGAAAGAAATGTAATCCGTCCATCGACAATCCCTTTTCCCCCTTTATAGAAATGGAATCCAGCTGTGAAAACCAATGCAAACACAGCGAGGACTTGCATTCTCCTCAGGAAAGGCAGCCCCATAGGAAAATCAAGTGCTTTGAGACAGCAGTGCTAAATGCATTGAGAAACATTTTACTATTTTCACTGCATATTAGAGTATGTGATAATATTTACAAACTTAATGTTTTGAACTAATACCAGACCACTACAAATAAAACATTTTCCTTTTAGATGTTCAAAATCATTTGCCATTTTTCTTAAGACAGCAGTACAGGTGTGGAATTATTAGAGAAAAAGTGGACCTTCTAGTAGTGTGGTAACATTCCACCTGTAGCAGTTGGTCTCTGCATGTTCACGTCCAGTTTGCTGTTTCCCAATAATGCCCATCCTGCTAGACATTATTGCTTGATAAATTACTCAGCCATTGTATTTTATGAATCATGACAGTACTCTCGGCTAAAGAATTCTTCATGGTATACATTTCCAAATCTTTCAGAACATGCAGTACAGATAATGTAATATTTTAATTTTGTATGATTTTTGTATATTCAACTTCACACACCACAGACAATTCCAATTTTCCCTGGTACAAGTCATTCATATTGAATCTACTATCCACTACCAACTTCAGGACTTTGTTTCAGACATTCAAAGGCATACATGCTTTTTATGACAAGACAATTGAGAAACTTTTCAGAGGAGTAACATACCTATAAACACAATGCATAGCTTGCCTGCTTCAGAAATCAAAATCTTGAGCATGTTACTAGTTAAAGAGCATGTTCTAATGACATTCCCTAAATAGCCTGTAAATCAGTCTTGGTGAATTTTTGCAAAAACTGTAATACGAGACCAAGAAATAAAAAATAACACTATAGTTTTGGCTAATTAAGATTATACACAATTTGTAAATCCTTCTAGTTTGTTGAGGTAAGTAAAGTCTCAGGCTGTATCCTTTGGTAATACTTTTTTTGGGGGCGGGGGGGTCTAGTGATATTACCTTGCATTTGGACCATCTGTGCTATATAAATATCTAATGTTACTGCTGATGAAGCATTGGAAAGCTTTGCCTGCACATAAAATGAATGAACACAGAATTGTTTCAGCCAACAGAAGCAGAGGTTACATTGTTGTCACCTAGCTGAAATTGTACCAGTTATCGGATTTTGACACTGAAACTGAGTACTCAAAGAACTGTTATGTTTGACTACAAGAGGGCTAATGGGTCATTTGTAAATGCCTTATTTCCTTACATTTTTGAGCATAGCTGGGTATCTGACAGTATGTAGTTTTTAGCCATCTGTACAGTAATGCACTGCACTTAATTGTGCGGTATTGTATTCGTGTGTAGTGAAATGGTACATGAAGATCATAATTCCTCACTCCAGTTTCATTATATTTACTACACTTGTGCCTTGATTTTGAATTGCAGACAGAAATGGCTCAGCAAGCCCAAGATCTGCTTGTAGGCAGTTATGAAAACAACAAAAAGAAAGCAAGCAAAAAAAAAAGAACTTTCACTTGAGGTGTATGTATCCAGCAGCAACATTTACAGCTCTAGTTATACAGGGCACATTTCTGCATTTCTATGACATAAAAATCTTTAATGTGCAGGCCATATGTGTCATGTTACATTGTGAAGATGTATGCTGTATAAGGCAGAAATGTCTAAAATGTTCTACATATATATATATATATATATATATATATATATATATATGTATGTATGAACTGCAAACAAATAGAAAATAGAGAACAAACCACACTGAATCCAGCAATAAAAGTTAGCGCTTTCGTTTACTGAAATTAGCAAACTTCTTCAGACAAATAATAATGCATTGGCTAGACACATTACTGCTTTTTCTAAGCATGAGTTTAGGTTTCTAGTTATTGAAAAAATATTTGACAACATTAGGGGAGGCCCAATAGATTTGAAGTTAGATAAGAAAGAACTTATTTGGCAAATAAAATTGAATGCCTTAGCCCCCCCCCCCCCCCCCGGGGCTTGAATGATTCCATTTCTGTTAAAAGTATTTTGAAATTGAGGGCTTTGATGAGATAAAGATATATATTTACATGTGTATATATATATATATATATATATATAATATATATATATATTCTTTATAATATATCAAAATGAGATATGTTTTTATATATATATATATATATATATTCTTATATGTTTTCATATATATGTATATTTATGATTTGATATATTCATTGTTTTAACACACACACACACACACACACACACACACATATATATATATATATATATATTCTTTGAATAGATTGTATTTACTTATCTTTTTACCATGCAGGTGGTTTAGCACTTTAAATTGAGGCTTGGTTTATTTAATAAGGAATGATGTCATGATTTGTAAGTAAATATAAGTGTATTTATTTTTCCTATTTTTGTCTGAAGAAGTTTGCTAATTTCAGTAAACGAAAGCGCTAACTTTTACTTTTATTGCTGGATTCCGTGTGGTTTGTTCTCTATTTTATACTTGTTTGCAGTTTGTGTTTTTAACCAGTTTGTTCATATAGTGCCATCATCTTCTTTTAAACATACTGCTAAACTCGGTAATGTCAAGAATCAGTGTGTTCTCACTTTCTCTAAACTTCAGATTGTTCTTAAGTGACTGGTTGCCGCTTGAAAGGAGTAGGACTCTGTAGTCTGAACACAGTGCTTAATAAATGAAAGGCACTTAATTCAATAATGTGGCAAGCAAGGATTACACTTGTTATTCATAATTAGCAACAGTGATAGCGTTCCTAGCAATGCAACACCCGTTTCTCTAAGTGTTTTGAGTGCTGTCAGTCTTAGTTTTTACATGTGTATAATTAACTGTGATTAGATAACATTTCCAGCACACCCCTAAAAGTACCAGCTATTGAAAGGTTTCACTTTTCAAGTACAGCAGTATGAGGTCATACTTTCTGTCTGACTGCTTTGTCTACAGTTAGTCAGAAGAACTACACTGATAACATCTAGATGGTAAAAGAAACCCAACAAGCAGAAACATTGTGTGGCTGTTAACAATGGCATTTAAAACATGGACTACAACATTGAATGTTGTTTCATTTTTCATTTCTACCTCCTGGTTGACCAGTTAAGTGCACAGGAGAAATTGTCCCTTTTCTTGGATGACCCAGTAATGCTGTTGACCTAACTTGCTTAGAATTATACAGTAGGCATATGAATGTAGAAGGAATCAAACCCTATGCCTAGACACAGTTCATAAAAAGCACTCACCGTTAGTTCTCTGCACTAACTGCTTAACAAACATACAGACAAAATAGACTGAAATAATTGTGGAATAATTTAAACAAATAACATATGAACAAACATATACAGTACATTAATATTGTGGTTAGGCAATGCTTGCAAGTGGTAAATAGTCAATGGTACAAAGGCGCATCTCTAAACCTCTCCATGCAAGAAATCTGGACAAAGCTTAAAATAATAGGAGAACAAAGGCCCACAATAGGGACAGATTTTAAATATCGCTTTTATAAAGTTGCTATAGCAACTGGGTTTCTTAGCATGCATTATTTGAAGGATATAAATTCTTCAACTCAAATGTGTCATTATTTAGGGATGTCAATTGTCAATGATTTGCCAAAAAACAAATTTTATGAGGAACGGACTAAAACTATGTAGTAGAACTATGGATGTTCTTTGGAAATCTGGGCAGTTGAGGAGTATGCAGAATGATGCACAGACCTTTGTATTTTATTTAGTAGTAACAGAAGGTCTAGGAATTCCTGTAGCAATGGTTAGAATGTTTTTTTTTTTTTTTTTTTAATATTAACTTATTGTTATCAGTTAGTGTTATTTCAAATCCAGATGGTGGAACTAAAAAAAAAAAAAAAGTCTTATTTACCCAAAGCTTTAGATTGTCATCATATAATTGGCTGTACAGAATGTGACAGCTTATTTGACAGTATTGAACAGACAAAATGAAAAAAAAACTCCATAAACCTTTCTTTTATGTTATTCCATATAACAGACCTCCCAAGTAGATTATCTTGATTAACACCGTGTATTTTAAAGTAACTCAGACCTTGATATTTTAAATCACTTACATCATTACATAAATCATTGATTAGTGGCAGTACACAGTGACAATAATTATAATAGTTTTCTGTTGAAGAACATGTAGTTGTAATCACAGTAGAATTCATGGACTCCTTGTGACCGATTCTGCTTTAATGAATGGCAGTATTGCTGAAGTGTTTCAGTAACGTGACACCTTAATTTCTGTTGAAACAGTGGGTCAGCAGTTTGTGGAGATGCTGACTTCCCTATGGTTGTATAACTATGGAGTTGTTTTATCCAAGTAAGGGAGGGCTGTGTTAGGGATGTGTACTTACCCTACAAAAATAGTCCTTATTGCATTTTTGTTATAATTCATTTTATACTTGAGAGTCATTATGTTTATGTATTTTCATGTATTCTGTTGGATTTTTTTAATATTACTACAGATCCATTTACATCATTTCCAATTAAGTTTCATTGTTTTCCGTTAGGTGGGTTTCATTAATCCAGATTGCGTTCTTCGACAAGAATCCATTTGTTGATATATGCTAAGCTTCCTTCATATCTTCTATGCTCCATTACAAACAGGAGGGGCACTGACCATTGCACTTATCTAAGTCATACTACGTACAACTGGTGTCAGTTTAGACAGTACCTTAGAACCTATGTCCTCAATTTTTATTTGAGGAACTGTCTTTTATATCCCTGGATACATGGTACCTGATGGCAATGATGGCTTGAGTACAAGCCATAAAATGTACATCACTAAGGTCACTATAATTCTTCTGTGTTTGAGAGGAGTTTATACAAAGTTGTACAGAATCCCACATTTATATTTTTGAGGCAGTTAAGAACATAATCTTCCACTTTCCTATTATGAATTGTCTTCTTCCAGCATACAACCCTGTTTTCATAGCATGGTGTGACCACCCACCCCACTAATAGCGATATCAGCTGTGCAAGGCTGAACATTTCTCCTTTACCTTGTTGCACTGTTTTTGAGACATTTAAATGCATATTTTCTCATAGTGAGCACACAATACTGCTCAGAACCTAAGCTGTTCATGTGGTGAGAGATACACATGTAACAGACATATCACCTGTATAAAAGTGCATTATAAACTTTAACAGAAGAATAAGCAACGGAAGGTCTGTCAGCACCACTCAAAATACCTAAAAGACATTGATTGACAGTGTATTGACAGAATTAATCATGGCAAATTAAATGACTCAAGCATGACAGCATAAGCACTGCAAGATGTGTCTATACAAATCCTCCAAAAATGTTTTAAACAAAGCTTTAATGACTTGCATGTCTTTCTTCTGATGCTAGTATGAAATGTTTTCAAATGTGCATTTTATTAATTTTTCAAGTGTTAATTACTTAATCATGTAAACATAGCTGACATTTTCTGTGCTCAAAAGAAGTGCATTTTTATAAATATTAGAGTGCCGATTTAAAAAAGGAATTTGAAATGCATTAAAACACATACTAAGCATTTGCAGTATTTCAACAAGTGGTTTAACCCTGTCTATTTTAATTAATGTGCAGCTAATAAGATGCATAATAGTGCTGATGATTTGGGACTTTAAAAGGATTCCAAAGCCACTGATGTATTCTGTCCAAATATTTCACCCTAGGATATAGACGGCTACATTTTGATTGTGCACATGTTGTGCTTTGTAGTCCTGATTTTTTAACTGAAAGAGTGAGGCATTTTATTAATGGCAGTGTGTGTGTATGAATTAATTTTTACTTTGATATGTGGGAGACTCCATTTCCTTAATCAGTCCATAAGCACTTTCGTCCAGTATGTCTGTTCAAATTCACGGATCTCCTTTTTCAATATAATTATATTTTCCTGATTGTATAACATTTTAATTTAGAATGTGTTGTATTCTAGACCCAGCACACAAAATGTATAGCTATTAAGCACATTTGGTAGTCCCACTTGCTTTCCTACTGATTTGTTTGCCATATCCAGATTAGTACTATATATGTACTACAAGTAATCAATATTTATCCCTTTATTAATTCTTTGCAGGTAGGGGGCACATATTCCACACTTGATTACTAAAATTCATAGATCTGTTCTCCCATTGCTTTATCTCAGCCCACCTTAAATTCTTAAATATTAAGAATGTACCAAATCTTTCTGCAAACCATACCAAAATCTAATTATTCTTTTACTGTGCCAATTCTTCATATTCAGATGTTTAATTGAATTGCTCTGATGGCTTTGTATCACATGTAATATTATTGAACTGCAGTATTATATTCATCCCAGGTTTGCCATCAATACCCCCTTAACTCATAGTCTACTGATGTCTCCAGGCTTTTCTCTGGTTACATCCTACTGATGCCTGTAGGCATCCAATATTGCTTATTCATATTTACATGAATTATTCCAAAACCATGCTGCATACAAGTTATTGAAAATTTTCAATTTAAAGGTTATATGATGGACAATACAACTGCATTAATACTTAACATCTGTCTATTGCAGGCAAAGATAGCTTACTTCTTCATATAACATTTATTTATATTTTCATAAATGACATATTTCTCTAAATAACTCAACAGCCAAGTGGCAGAGTCAGAATTGCTTAGCCTCATATGAAAGCTCTCAGCAGGATGAAAAAGAATGCTACTGTGTGTAACTTGGGTCATTGTTTAGATATTGTAAGCTGTTTACAAAATATTACAAACTTAACAGTTACGGTGTTTAAATCCATTTTAAGACCTATAACTTAAGAAATACTACCACTATAAAAGATATTTTGTGCCGCAGGGTTCGCCATTCACACTTCTTTAGTAAACTCCACTATTCCAGTGATAAACATTTGTTTGTGATATAGGTTCATAGGACAATACTAGGCTCTTTGCCCGGAGGCCCTTATAAGCCTAGCCAAGAATTTCACCCATGCTCCCAAAAAGTCACCACCTGTTTTCCCTGTCCGGCAGGGACAGAGGTGGGATCCCAGGAGTGTATTTTCTGTTTCCCATCCAGTCATCCAGGTTCCTCTTAAAGAGGGTTAATGAGGTACTCTGCTTGACATGGAGAGGGAGTCTGTTCCACAGATGGGGAAGTCTTTGGGACACAAATCTATCCTGCCAACAAGTTCTATTAATGTCACAGACCAGGTTGAGGCCTTGCGTGCAGGTTGCTTGAGTAGAGTTTGACTTAAGGATATGCAGCAACTCCATCAAGGCTGAGACGGCCTTGTATGCCAGACACAGGTCACCTCTGAGGAGTCTGTATGAGACTGAGTAGAGGGCTTTTAGTCTATCTGTATAGAATAGGTGTTTGAGACCCTGTTTTTTCCTGGTCAGGAACCTCTGTGGTCTCTCCAACTGCTGCATGTGCTTGGCAAGGTACATGCCGAAGGGGGCACTGTAGTCAATAATGGGTCTGATAAAGGTGGAGAACAGGAATGTTATGACCTCCTTATGCCTGGATGAAATACCCTTATTTATGCGGTGGGCCATCTAGAAAGCCTTCCATACAATGGAGGCAACGTGGTGGTCAGAAGTCAGGTTGCTATCAACCTGGGTGCCCAAGTCCCTCATAACTGATTGCATTCTTAGTACATTGTTATTAATGAGATAATTAGTGGGGACGCCATTTTCTCCAAAGAGGATAATGATGCATTTTTTGGCATTCCGTTAGGGGACATGCTTCTGGCACCAGTCATTAATTAAGGACATAATTTGATTTTATCAAAAACTTCTGCCACACCCATTGGATCTTCTTTGGTGGGAGGGAGTTAGCAAGTCTTAATCTACAATAACTGAAGGAAGACAGGCCTCTTCTTTCAAGTATATTTAGCCAAATGTACTCTTGCTAAAGCATTTCTGAATTCAAGAATCAAGTACTGTAGCCATTCAAATTTTTATAAATACTTAACAGTATATGTGACTCAGACCAAACTTGGTTAGTGCAGATATTACAAGATAATGCTGCATTAATTCAGATTCCTAAATTTTAATATGTAGCAGCTGATTTAGTTACACTTCATTCCGACATTTGTATGGACTATTAGTCCTTAGTCAGTTTTTATTGCTGCAGTCTTGATATGAGCAGTTCACATTTCAAAATCCTTGCAGTGGTCACTGCATATTGTTAAAACCATTTAGAATGCTGATATACAGCCTTGATTTTGTCATCTGCAAGTCTACTGTACACCATGCCCTTCAGTACTCTTAAATCAATGTTTTTTTGAGAACCAGTACTGTTAAATCATTGATATAAATCTTGAAAGGTAAGGCTAAGATGCAGTCTCATGGAAATCCTGATTTAAATGCCAATAGGGACACATTATCTTTGTATTTTACCTGCCCTCACTTATCGTTCAGCCTTTCTTTTTCATTGAAGTGGAAGAGGATTAAATCCCGGGTTATACAACATTTTCAGCAGCTGCTCATGACCAGCTCCATCAAAGGACATTGTTAGCTCTGTAATGCCAATCAATAGCAATACCATGCCAGAAGCATTGGGCACATTTCAAAGAAGCAGCAAGTCATTTGTTGATGTGGGGTTCCTTTCTGTAAGCATATTTTTGTCAATCACTATGTCCCTGGATTTTTAAATTAATTTTTCAGTTTTCGATAACACTTTCTACAACTTTTCCTACTGTACTTAAACCTCCAAGCCTCTCAGCAGATTGTCTGTTACCTTTGCCTATGTATACTATTATTAGCAATCACAAGCTCTTTCAAATGTGGTCTCAAATATGCAACTGCTAATTAAGTAATTACTTTTCAGTATTCAGTTCTTCCTGAAAATCTAATATTTCTTCTTCTGTAGATGGTTTTAATCTTTCAGAACTGCAGATGCTACTACTTTGTGAATATTTCAGAATCTTTTATTTAAAGTTTGCAGACCTGCATTGTTTGTTGTCTTTTATACTTATTTCATGGCAACTTGTTGCATTTAAATTTGTTTTACTTTTTTTTTTCTTTACGGACATAGGAACCATTACTTAACCAGATACCCAAACTAATTGATTTGGGAATATATCTATTTAATGTCCATCATCAATGCATCCCCCTGGAAAGAAAAGATGTAGCATCAACGGTTTCCATTGTTAACTACATGATCGGAGACTGTGCCAAATATACTTAAAGTCTACAAGATAAGGAGAAGCAGCTCTACAATACTGTATAGGTATGGTAATATATTATTGTGATGACCCACCACTGTACCAGTAATCAAGGAGCTTCAGTCCTCAATACTAGCACCAGTGGGGGATGTACACTGGGAGGATAATAGGTAAACGCACAGTATTTCCAGATGTAGCTCTCTGCATCAAGTGCGATTTCCCTTAAGAGCACATAGAGACCACAGTCAGTCTAGGGCTGGTCTCTCCCTCTTTCTCCTGATCCCCAGTAAGACTCCCCCACTGGCACAGCTCTAGTGATGAGATCTCACCTGCGTGGCCAAGCCAAGACCTCCAGCACCCTCTCTGTCCAACCAGTGCTTCATATCCCTGCCCAAGTAGCTAACACACACACTCTTTGAGGTTTGATTTACAGACACACACACACACACACACACACACAACTGGGCTGGCATAGGTTTACTAGCTATGCCCCATTTTGCCCAGACTATAAGGTAGTTATTACTGCCACCAGCTAACTCCTTATCAGCTACTTTAAGGCCCTTAACAAAGTGTGTCTAATCTTAGTGTATAATATTAATATTAATACAAATGGTAGTTTGACCAAGAGCAAGGCTATTAGGAGTGGCCCACACAGTGTCACCAAATATATATGCAAGTACTCTCAAAACTTAAATATCTCTAGACAGATCAGCCACAATTAAAGGTTTAAATAAGAAAATACTCAATATATATTCACAGTGACATCAGAATTCAAAATCACATGAAATATTTGAAAAAACATTGCAGGACAGTCTCAAATAAAGAAAAATATCTAAATTAAGCTTTGCTATATTCCTGACTATATCCAAGAGAATTGTATTGTTCCCTAGAAAGTTCATCAGAGCAAGTCAGATGTGGTGAATGGTTCTTGTCAGATCCAAGACAGACTACAGAATGCATTGCCTCTCTAAGAGATTCCACAAATTAATATCTTAAATATTACTGCTGAGATATCTTGCAGAGTGACATAATTTCTTGTCATCTGACTATCCCAGATAAACCCCCCACTGCTGGAATTGGGCAGTATTTAGCATCTACCTGTGAAAATCTCAGATCTTTGGCAGATGCTAGAAGTCATAAAAGATTTTCATTCCTCCACATTTCAAGACTAGCAATTATTTTACCCTAAGAACAATACAGAAAGCTTCCTACTACAAACATTGACTCCAGCTTAGCCTACAAAGTAATTTAATTTCAGCTATTTTTCTGAAGTTAACCTCCTGTATTACAGTTTCCACTATTAAAATATATATATTTAAACAGTTACAATAGTGCATGTACATTTCTGTTCTCCTCCAGCAGGGCATGCTGTGGCTGCATTTCAAACCGCACTTTGCAAAAACCTTTTGAACACACACTTGTGTACCAGCAGTTTGATATGCACATGACATATAGTTCTAATACATTTGTAACACAAGCATCTTATATAAATCATGTTTATATTCACAAATAACGTATAATTATTTAGAAAATTCCAGATAGCTATGCTGGCAGCATCCCCCTTTATCGCAATTATCATCATCAGTGACTGAAAACTTAAAGATAGACTCCACGTCTCTGTCACCTCAATCTCTTTAAAAGTGGATCTAAAGATAAAGTGAATAAACCTCTGCTTAATATAATTTTTGAAAGCCATTTTAGTAAAAGAAGGAAAGCTTTCAGGTAAAATCTAACAAATAGCTTCTGGGAAAGGAAAGCTGGCCACTGGCAAATTCCTTTTCTGCATTCAAGTGGAAAAAAGTGCATTTGGAGTCCCTGAGCCTGTGTCTGTCAAACTAAAATACATCATTTCCCTGAAATATGCCTACCCTCTGTAAGACAGTTACCTTGCCTCTAATTGTTAAATACATCAACTTTCAAAAGCTGGTAGATAAAATGTTTGTTAACATTTTCATCTGAAGTTTGATGTAAGCTGTTGGCCAAAATCTTAAAATGTTGTCCTGAACCTTATTCATTTTAGATGGTAAAGATGCATATATTTTAAACAGCAAAGGTAGGAGACCTTGAAGTTAAAGGTTAAGTTTTTTTTTTTTTTTTTTGTAATTTTTACATCTGAAGCATACTTGGGATCTTTTTCATCCTTCCTTACTGATCCAAACAAGAAGGAAGAATAATCAGTACCTGGTACCTTTACCCCAGCAGAGATTCACTTTCACCCTTGACATCCTTGAGCTGTGTCATTTGTAAGTGAAGCATAGATAGAGGCCAACTGAGCTGAATTCATTCTCCCTAGCATTTGTTCTGGCTGGTTGTAAATATGACCATAATATTCCATAAATGTCATTTCCTGTTCCCTATTGTAATGATGGCACTAATAACACTGAGTGCCAACAGACTGAAAAAAGTCCAAAATTGCAGGAGAAGAGGAGAGAATCATGAATCCCAATCTTCTCCTTTAAACTTATTTTTTGCAGGGGGGCACCCCCCCAAACAAATATATACCAACTCTAGGATCACTATAATTTGGAGAAAAGGGAATATTCTGAGACATGTCAGTCTCAGGCTTTCTATGCACAAGTCCATTTTTTCAGCCATTCAGTCTCTGTGTTTTGGGAGTCATTCATGTGGGTCCTGATATTTCAAATAGTTACCATTTCTGTGGGGTAAATTATACATTTTTTTTGTATAGTAAGTTATAAATTATGTACACTCCTCCTCATGCCATAAACCCCACTATTACCAGCAACTAAGTATTAAGGCTTGGCTGAACTCTGCCCGGAAATGTTCCTTTTCCTGTTGTAACTATTTCAGCTGGAACATAATTTCTCCATGTTCATCAATGATGCCATCAAGTTGTTTACTACCTTGCAACACATAGCCTTACTTGGCTCTGTCTTTTTTTCATCTCAGATTCTGACCATTACGGCTGGAATGCGGGGAGTGCCTTCTGTGTGGAGTCTGTATGTCCTCCCTGCGTTTGGGTGGGTGTTCAAAAGACATGCATAAATGGGCATGCCTTAGTTGAAGATTGAACGTCGAGCTGGCACCTCGGCGTTCATCAAAATCTACTGTCAATCATTAGCGGACCAGAGTTCCGCTGTGGCGACCCCTAACCGGGAAAAGCCGAAAGACAACAACAATAACCTAGGTATAACAAGGGAAACTAATCAGTGTGTGCCATGCAGACCAGGAGAAAACTTGTAAAACCAAAAAAAGGATCACGTGGTGAAAAGTCACCAGTAACCCTCAGTGCACTGTAGACTGTTAGTTTATCACTGAAGTAAATTAAGCATTGCTCACTAACCCTTACAGTTGTGAGTTACTGATATTTGAAAACAAATAGCAAAAATTCATACAAGATGTGTATAATATACGTTTTGAATCATTCTGTAAGATTCCTTCTCAAACTCTATTTTCATATCTTGTATGAATTTTTGCTATTTGTTTTCAAATTTGAGTAACTCACAGACATATAAGGGTTTGTGAACAATGCTTAATTCAATACATTGTTTTTATTCTTTCATTTTGTCACATACTGTTTCACAGTATTTTTAGGTTGGTCGATGTTTCCTATATTGTATCTTGTGGTAAATCACATTTTATATACTTAAATGTAACACTGTCTCTCTAAAACTTTTAAAAGTTATATTAATTGAACCATCACATGACTGCATGATTTTTAAATAAAAAGAGGTTGTATATGTAAGTTAAATGATTCTGAAGAAGTCCCAAGGTTGAATGGATGAAAGTACTTTGCTGTTTTTATGTAATTGGCATTCTTTTTTTGTTTGGAATTTATAAAGACTTCATCTTTATGTGATACCGGGAGTCTGCATTATTATTTGCTTCTAACAGTCTACAGTGCATTGAGGGTTCATTGTGACTGTTCACTATGTGAGATTTTTTTGCTTTACAAGTTTTCTTATTGCCTAAGTATGTCAATTTCATTTTATCCCAATTTTTCTGTTGCATTTCAAATACAGGGTACTATTCAGGAGACCCTCCGCATCTTCCTCTTGTACATCCTTGACTTACCAATTATTATAGACACTTACCCTGCTCTTCTATAGCTTTACACACATCTGGCATACATGCCAGCAAAATAGATATAAATGGTCCCTTCTTACCACCACCCAGCCAGTCACTGCCTTACATAACTATCTTGCACTGATTATTGGACTGCTTGTTTTGTGTTTGTGTGTGCTTTATTGTTGCTGTCAAGTTTGTAAAGGTCCACAACCCAAAATTCTTGCCAAGTGCATTCTGAAGCTTCCTGAGCAAATTTCTCCAGCATGTTTTGCATTAATTGATAAATGGAAGAAAAAAACTCTGAAGTTTTGGCCTGTAAAGTTGCAAATGAATAATATGCAGGAGTATGAGTGTGCACACGGGCCCCATTGAGAACTTATCATATGCCCTTTAAATTTATCAGTTTCCGAGAACAAAGGTTCAAGATTTATATGCAGTCATTTTAGGCAATGTTATACCACCCTTAGTATTTGTACATTGGCTATACCCCCAAATTCCTCCTTTCAACTCTTTCTTTAATTCTGTAATATACATATTAGCATATTTAACCTTGACGAATCAAAGGCTTTTAGAATTAACCAGATTTCTTCTTCGTGTTTCTTGAAATCATTCCATTTCATTTATGGCACTTGCTTTTGTCCCAGAGGTCTCTGTTTCTTCTGCAATGATAAAACACTGCCTGTCACAGTCTGTAATCATTGTGTTCACATGGAAAACCCTCTTCCAACCAAAGAAAATGTAGAGAGGAAAATGTTCACAGATCCCAGAGACATCTCAGGATGTCCACATCTCACTGACTTCATGGCATATTGTAAAATCTTGAGAGACTGAATAATTAATTTCACTCTTTTGTGTTGTGATATTGTTTTAGCTATTTTTTACTTACACTTTTTGACTGTGTTAATCCCAGTAGGACAATAGCCTTTTTTCAGAGGAAACCTAAGGTGGAATACATACCAATTATGGGACTTTTTGGCCACAGCACCTGGGAACTTTCTCTATTCATCATTGTTGTGAGTGGAAACCATTTTGGATGAGTAGTCCCTGGTTTCCAGATACAGAGGTGGCCTGGAGAAACAGGGAGGCAGATGGAGAGAGGAAGAGATGATAGAATAGTGAAAGAAATGAAGGAGAAACAAAATATCAAGACTGGAGAATATGTGCAGGATTCTGAAGAAATGTGTCAAAGAAATATGTCTAGAGATGAGTCAGCAAATGATGGATATATAATTATAACTCTCCAGTCAGGAGGGTTGCAGGATGATTTACTTAAAGAAATGGTGCAGAGTGAGCCAGAAAATGGAGATGTTTCATTGGGGAGGGCATTATGGAGAAAATACAAAAGGAGGATTCAGAGGCAATCATGAAGAATAGTGGAGAGATGGAAGGAAAACATATGAAAAAAAGTAAAAGTAGGCAAAAGTGGAGTAGCAGAAGAAAATGGAAGAATGTGGAAAGGATTCAAAGTAGAGAAGGCAAAGAAATGGACAGGTATGAAGTGTGGGACAATTTAATTGCTCCTTTGGGTGTAAAAACACACAAGGCAAGAGCATTTATTTGAGATTGTTTTTTCAATGGAAAATTTTCTTGGAAAATACGAAAAAAGAAAGACTCTAACCGATGGAATCTTTGTGATAAAAACATTTAACAGGGAAACAAAAGAAGGTTCATAGGTAGGTACTAGGCTATCGGCCCAAGGGCCTATGTAAGCTTAGCCAGCAAGGTTCCATGGCTTACGCCACCCAAGAAAGTTATTTTCCTGTGCCACTGTCAAACAGAGGCACAGAACTGATCCCCGGGGTGTATTTCCTATTTCACATCCACTCATCAAGATTTTTCTTGAAGAGTGCTAATGAAGAACTTTCCCTGACATAGATGGGTAGCTTGTTTCAGAGTATGGGAAGTCTCTGGAACAGGAATCTATCCCTCCAGTGTGTCCTGTTTATTGTGGTGACAAGGTTTAGGTCCTTAGAGCATGTAGCTCGGAGGGATTGAGATTTTTTTAGGTGTAGCATGTCCAACAGCTCTGGGTTTGACATAGCTTTATATGTTAGGCAGAGATCACCTCAGAGTAGGTGATATGCTACGGAGTAAAGCTGGAGTTTTTTGAGGTGGTCAGTGTAGGACATTTGTTTGAGGCCAGTAATCCTCTTTGTGAGGTACTTCTGTGGCCTTTCCAGCTGCTGCAGATGTCTTGTGAGGTACATTTCCAAAAGGGTGTTGTACTCTATAATGGGTCTAATGAGTGACAAGTAGAGTACAATTTTAAACAGAGGTAGAAAGGACATCTGAAAGCTTTATGTAAAGAAGCACTGGACATTGCAAATGTTTATGACAAAGGAGGTCTATGGACTAGTGGCTGGGATTGTAATATTTTGTTAATCTTGAGAATTCTGAACATTTCTTTGTGTGTGTGTGTGTGTGTGTGTGTGTGTGTGTGTGTGTGTGTGTGTGTGTGTGTGTGTGAGTATATGTGTGTGTGTGTGTGTATATATATATATATATATATATATATATATATATATATATATATATATATATATAGATTGACTTTGCATACTCGACATTTTAAAATGTGGAAATTCATATGGCCAAAACCATATAATCACTGTTTTAAAACATCAAACGTGTTAATCGAAGATTTCCCTACAGCGCGGAACTGGAAACTTTCCCTTTTCCTCGCTGTAGTGTGATCTCGGAGTTGGTATATTTAAATAGCAGGGGGTGTTTGAGGTGCTGCTCCTGAGGCCATTATAAGCCTAGCTATGTTTAGCCCATGTTTAGACAAGTCAATACCCAATGCCCCTGTCCAGCAGGGACACAGGTGGAATCCCATGAGTGCATTTTCTGTTTCCCATCCATTTATACAGGTTGTGCTTAAAAGGGGTAAAGAGGTACTCTGCTTGATGTGGAGAGGGAGTCTATTACACAGATGGGGGAGTCTCTGGGACACAAATCTGCCCCACCAATATGTCCTGTTAATGTCACAGACCAGGTTGAGGCTGCATGTGAGGGTTACTAGAGCAGAGCTTGACTTGTGGATGACCTTGTATGCTGCCTTTTATGCCAGACAGAGGTCACCTCTGAGAAGTCTGTATGTTTGAGGCCCTGTATCCTTCTGGTGAGGAAGCTCTATGGTCTTTCCAGCTGCTGCATGTGCTTTGAGATGCACATGCCAAAAGGGACATTGTACTCGATATTGTGCCTTATAAGAGAAGAATACAAGAAAGTTATGACCTCCTTGTCCTGGGATAAGATACCCTTACTTATGAGATGGGTCATGTAGAAGGCTTTCCGTACAATGGAAGCAACATGGTGGTCAAAAGTCAGGTTGCTATCAACCTGGGTGCTAAAATCCCTCATCACTGATTGTGTGCTTAGGATGTTGTTATTAATGTGATAATTTGTGGGAATGCCACTTTCCACAAAGGGGATGATGATGCATTTTTTGGTGTTAAGTTTGAGGCCATGTTTATGGCACCAGTCATTTGTATGAGTGAAACCCTGTTGCAGGATATCCATATCACTAGGGCAGTTGATGACAGCACCAAGCTTGCAGTCATCTGCAAACTTGGTCAGCCATAGCCCACTGGTTTTGGCCTGCACCTCAAAAAAATATACCCCAAATAACAGAGGCCCCAAGACCAAACCCTGAGGTACGCCACTTGTTACAGGTCTACTTCTTGAGGTGGCTTCCCCTCTTTTGGCAAGGTGGGTTCTATCAGTGAGTGAGTTTGCTACCCATCTGGTAACATATGCATCTATGCCTTGTTGCGAGAGTTTATCTGTTATGCCTGAGTGGGGAATAGTGTTGAAGGCTTTGGCCAAGTCAAGGTAGGTGGTGTGCGCTGTCTTTTTCTTGTCCATGGCTTTGGTGACTGTCTCAAAGTAGTCAACCAAGTTTAACAGACATGATCTCCCTTTTTAGCCAAACTGTGTGGGATCTAGTGTTTGGAGGTTGCCAAAGGCATTGCTAATGAGGTTCATTATAATTCATTCCATGGCCTTGCAGATCCGGCTAGTTAGGCTGATGGGTCTATAATTTCCCAGATTGGTGGAACCTCCACCTTTGTGCAAATGGATGACCATGGCTGTCCTCCACTCAGCTGGGACAAAACCAGTACTCATGCTTTGGTTTAATAGGACACTTAATGGTGATGCAAGTTCTTGCCTGAGTTCATGTAGGATGCAGCCTGGGATGTTATTGAGTCGTATGTAGGCTGTATTTTTTGCCTTTGGAAGCGCAGTGATGACCTGTTTCTTAGATATAAGGAGAAGGGGAGAGGTACTGGGGATATCCTGATTTACTGATGGGAGGACAGAGGGGTGATGTTTTTGCTGAATCTGTCAGCATTTGTATATGTGATGTCCTTAACAGATCTGGGTGCTTCCTTGGAGGTTGTGCACATATGTGAAGAAGGCTTTATGATTGTCTCTAGTAGATGTGGCCAATTTGGACTCAGTCACTTTGGAGGATTTCACTAGTGCTCTTATTTGCTTGTGTAGGCTAAGGAGAGATTGCTTCCATTTGGGCACCTACTCCTTCTTGGTCTTGGACAGCAATTTTTTTCCTTTTGTTATAAAGTTTATTTATTGCAGATGTCCACTAGACAGATTTACTTTTCCTTCTGGAGGATGATTTAGTCCTGTTGGGTATTTCCTGATTCCATGCATCTATATAAATCCTTGTATAGTGCTTTGGTGATGTTTTGGACATTGGTGCCAGTTCCTACAGAGGGGAGGGGGCTGTGAAGCTGTTTATACCAGCCCTCAAGAGGCTGTAATCAGCTTTTGAGAAGTTTTTATGTCTGACCCTAGCTAGATGGGAATTGGGGGCGATGGTGACTTTAAAAGAAACTGCTTTATGGTCTGATCTTACCAGGGAGGATGATATTGTAGGGATGCTGCAGTGGTTACTCACGTTGGTTAATACCAAGACCAAGATATTTCATTTGTGGGGGTATCAACTAGCCATTCCAAGGCATTTGCATTGACAAAATTGAGAAATCTCTGGGCATTTGTGTTCTGGCATGAGTAATTCTTCCAGCCTATGTTTGGATAGTTAGTCACCCATGATCAGGGCAAAGGGATGAATCTTGATAGATTGGAACAGGTCCAGATAGGTGGAATGGGCATCTTGAGTAAGATTTAGAGGCCGGTAGCTAGCTATGATTTGAATTGGGGTCATGTCAATGGCTAACTGCACCTGGAGTGTCTCCTGTGCATCATACTGTTTGACCAGCCTGGCGGTGTGTACTGTATGTCTTTAATATATATTGAAACTCCACCTCCTTTGGCTTTACTGCCCTCAGTTTGTGGTATGAATGTATGATAGGATGAGTAACCAGGTAAGGCTGGTGTTGTCTCTGCAGCTTTGAACCAGGTTTCTGTGACTGCACAGATGTCAGCATTTTCCAGGGTTAAGAATGCTTGCAGTGAGTGCAGTTTCATGTTTAGACTCCTAGTGTTTGGTAGCATGACCTTTAATTTGTATTTTGTTGAAATTTTTATGTTGGTAGTTTTAACCTCATCACTTTTCCTAAAAACGGCACTATGGGGAGGAAAGAACTGTTGCCAGAAGCCTGAAGTGCAGGTGAGACAGATGCAGACCATCTCTGGCAAAGCATCATGGTCTGTCGATCATTTCTTCCCAGGCTGTCAGGTACTGGGCCCCCTGGAATGACACCAGAAACTAAGCCAATTGTTAAAGTCAATCATTTTCTGTTTGTATTGCGGCATCATTCTGGGTAATGGCAGAATGCTGCTTAAGGTAGAGACATATCTGCCTGGGACACACAATCAGTGAGCTCAATCATGTCTCTCTTCATATAGTCCAGAGAGGTATGTCTCAAGTCATTCACGCCAACATGGACTATGACAGAGTCATAACAGTACCTGTTGGTGAGAGAACTGAGTGCGTATGTGATATGGTGGATTCTGGCACTTGACAACTAACCAGGACTTTCTCTTATCCAGCCTGGTGAGAGGCACATCTGTGTTTTTGAAATGTAATAGAGTAAAAAAGGTATAGGGAAACTATGTAAAGAAGATTTTTTGAAGATATAAATGAAGTGGATAAAATAAACATGGATATGATTAAATATAATTATTTTAAGAATAGAAGTAAGGAATTTGTTAAAAGAATAGATAAGTTATTTTATGTTATATGGAATGAAAGAATAAATGAAATTATGTTTAATGGTAACTGGATTTTAGCAACAATATTAAGTAATAACAGATGGTTATGGAAAAAGGAGTGGGGGGTAATAAGGATGAAAATTTAGCATTATTGTAAAGGGAATTGTGAATGTGTAAATAGATTTGTATATTTCTGTATTTGTACACAGGTATATATTTATAAATATTTTATAAATAAGAGTTATTTTTCTGTATAAATAATGGACCTGAACTCTTTGGACCTGTGAAATGGTGCCAAGGAAGATGCTTAAGTGATGCACCAGCATGGAGAGAAAAGCTATGGAGGGTTTTGAGCTGGAAAGTGAGACTTTGAAAAAAAAATTGTTCAGTGTGGAACTTCAAGATGTAAACAAAGATTCCTGTAGTGGATGTTAGAAATGAACAGCGTTTAGCTGTCTCCTTGAAGAAAGAAGTGAGTGACTTTGTGGAAGTGGTGCAGATAACAGAGCTGGTGTCAGAAGGGCTTGCTGATGCTCTGTTAAAATAATCAAACAGGATGATGCAGGTGAGAGTTCTGCTGTTTCATTAGGTGAAATGGTTGATAACCTTTTTATGAAAGTGCTAAGGATGTGGAAAAGGAACCAGGTGAAGTGGCAGCAGAGAATTCAGCAGTATTTTGTATGCAGTAGTGAGAGAAAGAAAAAGAGGACAGCAGCAACAAACTGGGATGTCTGGTTTTGTGGCAGCAGATAATGCAGCAACTAAAACATGCAGCAGGGACAACAGGCAAAAATGGAGAGCAGCAACCACCTGTAAGCAAAACTGTTTTTAAAAAGAAGAGAAGACCAACTGTTAGAATAAAAAAAAAAACTGAAACTGTAATAGACAGATATGTATGGACAATTTGGCAACTGTTCTGAGTTTTAAAGCTCATGAAATTTGGTATTTTATACTTATTGGAAGAGAGACTTTTGGTGACAACATTTGACACTAATGGACTGATAAAATTTCTGGAATCATGGAACAAAAGGACATTTATCCATCTAACAATTATTTGTTTTCTGGTAGTAACTTAAATGTTAAAAAATGTTACTTTATAGTTTTGAACTGATGAATTGTAAGACATTAGGGATGAGAGAAATTTATGGAATGGATGGTGCTGGGTGGAAACTGTTCTGAAATGTGAAAACTTGCCAAAAGTTATTTTTTTGACTGGACATTAAGATATGATGACCAGCCTAAATCATAATTCTTTTGTGGAGACTTTTCTCATTTAGTTAATGATTGTGACAAGGTACAATGCAACATGTATGGGGAGAAAGCACAAACTGCAAGAAGGTGTGTACCTGAATGCAGGTTATTTAAAAAGAGAGAGAGAGAGACTTTTGAATGGAGTTAGGACAAGAATTGGCTAGGGAAAGGGTGAACTAGATGAAGAAGCTGCTGCAGAATAAGAAAGAATATGGAGGGGAAAAATGAGGAGAGTGTGAGTGCATGCTGGAAGAGAAGACAGGAGAAAGGATGGATACTGTGAAGATTGAGGAAAGATGGGTGAAGGCTGCTAGCATAGTCAAATAGAATTTGATACATAATTCTATCATTTGTATAAATAAATGTAAAATACAGGCTTGTGTTCTTAAATGAAAGAAAACACTGTAAAATGTGAACTTCAAGATTGTTGCAACATTGCCATCTGCTGTAAGGAAAATCAAGCCAAGCATTTCAAATGTTTTTTGAAGTTACAATTATCTAAAACATGGTGCCAAAGTGACTGGCTGAACACATTCTTTCTATTGTCTTAACTTAAGGAATGATTGCTAGAGTGTACATGTGAAATGTCTTTTATTGTTGTAGCTTCCTGAGCAGGTGTTAGCTTGCTTAATAATGCAGTTTGTGGCCAGGGAACTCCAGACTAAGTGTCAAAATGATGTAATGTGGGAGGGCCTTAGCAGAGCTGTTTGTTAGTGTTTTAAAAACTATTGTTCAGTGAGAGACTGAAAGCATTTGTCTTGGACTATGAACCCAGCACTGCTTATGCTCTTTATATCTGTAAGTAGGATTGTAGCACTGTTTTTTCTCTTAAGAATAGTTAAAGATTAAAAAGTTAAAGTGTTTTTCTTTGACATCAGACCTGTCCTACTGTATTAAGTTTCTGTGTAATCTCTGAACTCTTAGATATCTCTGTGGTATAGTAGTATTGTCTTGTGTTTTAATTATTTATTATTAAATATTTTAAAAACCTTTACCTGTGGCTGGTTTGTGTAGAGAAGTAGGCTCTAGACTACATTGCATATTTATAGAGTTTAGGGTAATAGGCTACTCATATACGCCTTAGACTGAATAGTCACATTACCAATTGGATAATAATATTGCACAGTAATAATTGGATATCCTTTCAAGGGCCTTGAGGTAGCTGATAATTATTATGCTGGTGGTGGCAGGAATTACTTCTGTATAGTCTGGGTAAAGGGGCACAGCTAGATAATCTGTGTCACCCTTTCCCAGGAGTGTCTGTGAAGTTGTATAAATACTTATCTCAAAGTGTGTGTGTGTGTGTGTGTGTGTGTGTGTGTGTGTGTGTGTGTGTGTGTGTGGTGTGTCAGCTACCTGGGCAGGGACACGAAGCACTGGGTGGACAGAGACGGTGCTGGAGGTTTTAGCTTGCCCAGCTAGGCTGAGATCTGGACCCTATAGCTGTACTAGTGGGGAGTCTTATTGGGGACCTGGAGAGCAAGGGAGCAACCAGCCCGACTGACTGTGATCTCTTTGTGCTGTTAAGGGAAATTGTACTTTACAGCGAGTATTTGTTATCCTTTCCTCTTCTATGAGACGACCTCCCTGGTGTTAGTGGTGAGGATTGAGGCTCCTTGATTGCTGGGCCAGGGCATGGCCATCACAGATACGAATATTGTTTTGAAGTTCTAGCCAGTGAAAAATCTGATTCTGAGAATCAAGGATTATTTGTACATAAACCCAGGAAAATGTTCAATTTGGGGAAAGAAAAAGAATTAAAACTATTTCTCCAAACTTAAAGAAGGAAAAGCAACAAGTTTAGTGTACTATCAGTAAATGTGAACAGTATCATTAACACTGCAAGAAGGATATGGATACTGGAATTGTGTGCTAAATGTGATGTGGATGTCCTGTTAGAGGATTTAAGATAGCTGTCAAGTAAGGAAAGACTGCAAACAGAAAAATTGTGGGGTGGAAAATACAATGTGAATGTTCTAGAGTGGATGTGCTATGTAACAAAACAGTGAAAACACTAGATATGAAGGTAATGATGGAAAAGTTAACTGTTGTGGATGTGAGGTGGATAGAAAGTGTTTATAGAATTATAGCATTATATACATATATAACTAGAAGGGAAAGAGCGATCATCTTTCATGAAATATTAGACTGTGTGGTGGTTAACAAGAAATTGTTATTCCAGTGAACTTGAATTGTGATTTAAGGAGAAAATGTAAAAAAAAAAAAAAAAAAGGAAGGATTTTAAAAAAAGGCAGTGATAAAATGTGGTAAATTAGCTGTGTGAACAAAAAAAACAATGATTTATAGAAGGGGACACTTGGATCTGAAATTGATTTGTTTTATAATCAGAAGGCTTAGGGGTAGAGATAGTGACACAATTGTGACAGTTTGTTGTGACCATTTAGCAGTATGGATGGAGGTGATGGAAAAAATGGGGTATATTAAAATAGGAATGTGAATAAAAAGAATACATGAGAAGTTATGCAATGAAATTGGAGTGGAAAGTATTACAGTTATGGAAAAATCATACGACCATGATGTACTTCTATAAAAAGTAGTCCAAAAGGTGGAAAGAAGTCAAAAAGTAAAAATACCCAGATGATGTAAGACAGGAAGAGAGCGTGACGTATGAGAAAATGCATAGAAATGTGTTAGAGAATTCATAGAATAACACAAGTATTATATGGAAAAAGAAATGTATAAAAAATGAAATGGGAGGGCTGTGGCTGACAAAGTTCGCAGATGACTGCAAACTAGGTGCCATAGTCGATACACCAGCAGACACACACATCCTACAAAAAGGCCTCACTGAAATGGACAACTGGTGCCGTAGTCACGGCCTTAAACTAAATGCCAAAAAATGTATAGTCATCCCTTTTGGAAAAAACAAAGTACCCACAAATTATCACATAGACAGCAACCCACTGAGTACAGAAAAAGTAATCAGAGACCTAGGGACCCAAGTAGACAGCGACCTCTCATTTGACACCCACGTTGCCAAAGTGGTTAGAAAAACATTCTACCTTGCACACCTCATCATGAAGGGATTCACATCCAGATCCAAGGATGTCATTGTACCCCTATATTCCTCCCTCATCAGACCCATGATTGAGTACAATGCCCCATTTGGTATGTACCTCACCCGGCACTTGCAACAGCTGGAGAGACCACAAAAGTACCTCACCAAAAGGATCAAGGGTCTCAAACATATGTCTTATTCTGCCAGACTAAAGAAACTTCAGCTCTATTCAGTAGCATACCGCATGCTCAGAGGTGATCTCTGCCTGACGTACAAGGCCATGTCCAATCAGGATCTGATGGACATGCTCCACCTCAAAAAATCCAAATCCATCAGGACCACAAGAGCTAAAGACTTAAACCTCGGCACAAGTATGAATAGGACATGCTGGAGGGATAGATTCATAACCCAGAGGCTTCCCATGCTTTGGAACAGGATCCCAGTTCGTATTATGCGAAGCCCCTCACTGACTCTCTTCAAGAGAAATCTTGATGAGTGGATAGGAGATCGTAAGTTTACCCCAGGGGTCACATCTGTGTCACTACTAGACAGGGGCACAGTAAACTAATTCTATTATATAAAGGGACCTTCATTGTGTCACTACTAGACAGAGGCACAGTATTCTAGATTTATTCTGTACATTTTTGTACCATTTCATGGGGTGGCAAAAGCCACATCACTATGGCTAGGCTTACAAATGCCCCAGGGCAGATAGCCTAGTACTATACTATGAAACTATGAAACTATAAGGTGCTACTGGTAAAGCAGAGGTATTATTTAAAGGGAAAATAGAGGAGGTATCTGCATATTTGGGTAAAATTGTAAGGGATGGTATTAATATAATGAGGAAAGTGAAAAATACAAAAGGGGTAAAAAGGACACAAGAAAATGTTGAGTATTGTAATACAGCATGTGGAAATACATAAGAGAGTAAAAAGAAGGAAAATAAGAGAGAATGGAAAATAAAAAATTCCAGAGCAAGTTAAGGAAGAATTCTGAAAATGAATTACTGTTAGTGAATATTAGATCATTTAATTAGCAAAGTAAATATAGATTCACTATCACTCCCAGATGGTATAGGGTATGAAAGATGGCAGAGTGCCAGGATTTTCTTTGGAGACTGGTAATAAGCACGCTTCCAGTAAAAGGGAAATATGCCATAAAAAGAAACTTGAAAGTGTTTATTTTGTGGGGAGGAAGAGATAACAGAACATGTTTTGAAATGTAAGAGAGTGGTGAAAACTCTGGAAAAAGTGTGAAGAAAAAAATTTTTGAGACGGTTAATGTTATAAATGTGATTATATATGGATATCATAAGAACAAGACAAAAGAATATGTGAGAAGGGTAAGTTATGTAACATGGGTTATTTGGAACAGAAGACTGAATGAAATGTTGATTAATGGAAAATTGATTTTTGTCAGATATATTGCAGAAATTGGATTATGGATGTGGAAGGAGTAGTGAGGGTCAATTATGGAAGAATAACTGAGGATTTTAAAAGCAAAACTCTTTGGAGCTGAAGAAGTGAAGCACTCCATAGCTGCTAGGTTATGCCAGAGTACCACTACTGCAGTTGTTAGAAATCCAAGGAGAAGCAGGAGAAAACTAACTGAAGCAAGGAGAATGGGATGAAATAACTGTTACAGCTGGAAAATGGAGGACTGGAGATACAAGTGTTGGTAGATTTCATGAACCAGGCAGAGCCAGAGGAAGGAAAGGAAGTGTGCTGGACTAGTATCTTGGAGAGAGTACTACAGCAGGAAGAAACTGAGAGGTTAGAAACTCAAGCAACAGTTGGTGAAGGGAGGTGTTTTCCACTGGTGTATTAGCCATTTTTTTGAGGTTTACCTCTGCAAAAGGGTTATTTTGTTACAAAAAGGAAGTTATACAGGTTTGGCAAGGTAAGGAATAAGGAACTGAGAGGGGAGAAATATTTGCAGCCACAGAGATTGTGACCAATTTATTTTGCAGCTGAAATTTTTTTATGAAGTCACATTTGAAGGTTTTAACTTGCTGGAAAAATGTATGACTGAAACTGAAAAGAAACACAGTAGCACCATAGAAAGACAGTTTCTTTCAGAGCTTGGAACTACAACTAAAATAGAAAATAAATTTGCAAGTTAGTACTTCTGATATGGATGAGCATGAGTTAGAATGGGTTCTCTTTCAGTATACTGTAAAGTACACAAAGTTAAATATGTGGTGAAAGAAATGTATGGATTGGGGGTTGGGATGTGTGGGTAACAATGGGCATTAAGGATGGGGAAATTCAACCTACTTCAGAAACAGTAATTTTGAATGCTGAGAGGATATGTTAGGTACTGGGGCCAACCCAAAGCATGCTATTTCTGTGGGCATGACTATAATAAACAAAGGTGTGGCCAGTTTGATGGGAGGGGACATAGAGCAAAAATTGTAAGCTTTTTTATAGAAAATTAAAGAACTTGGACAATTCTGGTTTGACTGTCCCATACTAAAAAAATGTAAGAGTAGATGGTTTGGCATGCTCCTGACCAGGCATATGCAACAGCTGAAACATCAGAACAGGTTCCTCGCCAGGAAAATCCAGGGTATTAACACACTGTTCTACTCCGATCACCTTAAGCCCCTATCTCTGTACTCATGCTCGTACAGGTTATTGAGAAGCAATCTATGCCCAGCATACAAGACAGCCCTAATGGATCTCTTGCACATCCACAAAATGAACAGCACCTGAAATACTAGACCCAAGGACCTATTCTGTGTTTGTGACATAAATATAACATGCTGATGAGACTGCTACTCTCTCAAAGAATCCTCAGGCTATGGAATATGCTCCCGATACAAGTGAAGCAGATTTCTCTGATCCTATTCCAGTGCAGCCTTGACCATTGGATGGAAATAATAAATTCACCCTTGGTCTGGCCCCAATTACTCCGAAGGACAGAGGGCAACAGTAACTATTCCTTAGCCAACATACCACCCCCCTGCAAAACCTTTAGCTACCTCTCTACTAACATATCTCTCAATATTGATGCCCAAGGTACATGGGACACAACTGGGATAGGTGGTGTGGCTAGTCTAATAGATGGTCTTGTGGTCTTTAACCTGGTATACACCTACAAAACTCCAAAGAGTAAAGCTCAGAAGACAGGCAGACAATAGAAATATCACTACAGAAGATGAAAAAGATGGTATGGGGAGGGGATAATGTAAAAAGGGTACACAATGAAGAGGTAGTGAAAGATGAAACGGTTCAAAGTAAGGTCATTAATATGTAGTTTTAAAAAGTCAAGAGTGATAAGAAGGAGAAATGGACAGGAGAAGAACAAGATAGTGAAAAATCAGTTGGAGGGAGACTTAAGATCATCTGGTAGTAAGACACTTACAAAAAAGAAAAAGGATGAAAAATGACTGTTAGCATTAAATGTGAGTAGTAGTTGAAACAATATAAGAGATTTCATAGTGGTAGAGTTGTATAAAAAATAAAATGAGTGTTTTTGCTTGCTAGATAACGGAAGTAAAAATAAGAAAAAGGGAAAGAATATAGGTGGAACAGGAAGTAGGGACTGATTGGTTGGTAGGAGATGAGGCATGTTCTAGAACAGGAATTCTTATTAAAAATGAAGAAATAAGAGTTGGTTGGTAGGAGATGAGGCATGTTCTAGAACAGGAATTCTTATTAAAAATGAAGAAATAAGAGTTCTAGATTTACCAGTAGTTGTAGGAAGAGTAGTGATATTTGAGAATGAGACAGAAAAGGTATAGAATTAATATAACAACTCAGTATATCACACCACAGAGTCTGTTATTGCAAATTGCTTACTTTTCTTAAATAATGTCTTTGTATGATGGCACTGTGGCACTCTTCCACTTTCCTCAGATATTCTGCTTCTTTTTCTGATGTACTGCACATGCATATGAGACTTTCATTTCCACGCTTACACAGTACATCAGTCCTATGTGATGGATGCTGTGTATAGGAAGAAAAGGAGAAAGGAAGAGCTCTGTTTTTATTATTACAGATACTAGGACACTTTGAAGGTATGGGGGAGAGACAGGACATAGAAAAATAAAAGGATAATCAGGTGTGTTTCTTTAGTTTTTGCGTAATGTGCCTGATTATACTTTTATTTTTGTCTGCCCCATCTCTCTCATTGGTTTCAAGTCTCCAGTTTTGTAAGTTTATTTATTTTATTTAAGTGAAAGAAAAGTAAAATTGTTATGGCATATATTAATGGAAGAAAGTCTGGGCGACCGGCCCTTTTTCCATTGGTATATGTTCCGATTTACAATGGGCACACTGGTTGGGCTGACCAATCAGCATACTACCTTCTGAACATTAATGGCCAGTCATTGTATAATAGTGATGTATTCATATACAAATGCGACTGACAGAAAACAGTCTGCAGAAATTTGAATAGATTGTGCAAGCAAATATGCCAGTAATTATGGTAGATGATTTTAACTGTAATCCAAAGAAAGAAAAGGATATTTAGATGTTAAGGGAATTAATAACCCATGTAGATTTAAAAGTAAGAATAAATAGAAAAATGGACATATAAAAGGAGAATTTTTAAGACTGAACTTGATTATATCGTTTATTCTAAAGACATGAAACAGTGGGGGAGTACAGCAGGCAGATTCATTAAATCATAGAGTAGCATGATCAAGAAAAGGGGAAGATCGTCAACTATTAAAGGTGGGAAAAGGAATAAAGAGATTAACTTGAAAAAGGAGGAAGGAATGATGGTAGTGAGACAGAAATATTATGGAAAAATGGGATGCTGGTGGGTAGTGTATAAGCACAAGTATAAGAAATATATAAAAGTGGAAAGAATAATAAACGGAGATGAACTACAACAGCATTTTATGGAATCATGAGAAAGAGCTAGAACAAGGAAATGACAAAATAAGAGAAATAAATGTGAAAAATAAAAAAAATGATACTGCATAGAATTTTTCTGAAAAGAAAGATTGGAGGTTCCCTTGTTTTAGAAAATAAATGAAAATGAAAGAAGGATGGATAGATGCTACCTTAGATGGCAAAGGAGACATATTAAACAAGAAGGTATTACGTAGGTGGTAGAAAATTTTGTGGAGAAAATGTATGAAAAAGAGGAAATAGTAGGGCAAGAATGGAAAGTGAAAAATAGATGAAAAGGTAAGTATTTTTGTAGAAAATTATATAATAATGAATATAACAAAATAAACAGAGAAGGCAGTAAAAGAAGGTAAGCACTAGGATTAGATAGTATAAGGTATGAGTGTTATAAGGAAATGAATAAAGATAAAAGAAAGTGTTTGAAAATATTAAATGAATGGATGAAGGCAGGTATACTAGGAGAAGGCTTATGTAGTGGAGTGATACAATTTATACAGAAAAGGAATGAAAAAAAACTGGAAGCCTATAACACCATGCATTCCACATACCCCCTGCTAAAACTATATTAACAAATTCCAGGATCACACAACAGTAGTAAAAAAAGCAAATTCCCAGACCTTGCTGTACAGCAGTCTCACATGCAGAGCAGCCTGCTGCCTGAAAAACAAAGAAAAGCAAACATTCTCTTTTCAGCTGTCTCTCTCTCAATCTCACTGACTGCAACCATATATACATGTAAATCTAAACATAATACCAAGAAGAAAATACAATTCATACTGGGGAATCTTGAATGGATAAACATTATACAAGGTAAAAAGGTGGGCAGTAGTTAGAGAAATAGGAATTAGCATAATATACATCAAAATGTAAAATCAGACTAATTTATACTGAAAATTAAGCATTTTTGTAGTCAGTAATCATTTTCTACTGTTAATTTATACTTTGGACAGGAGAGGATAGGAGAGTAGAATGAAATATTCATTAAGGCACCCTTAGTTCACTCCAATCTTTAGAACTTGTTCCTGTTCTAGTTCTTATAATGATTAACATGGTAGAACAGTTTCATCTCAGAAGGACTAAGATAAGTTCTTGCTGTCTAACATAGTTTTATGGTAATGTATGCAGAAGTCGCTCTATTATTCATCTTCCATATCCATCTTGACATTATTTTGCCAGATCTCAAGACTGATATGTACCCACTGTCCTTTCCATGACTTGTTCATTTCTTGCAGTTTTTGACTGTCATGAACAGCATTTCTCTCAGAGTTACTCTCTCCTCATAGAAATAATAATTTAAGTGATTAACTTCTCATTAATTGTCTAAGTTTAGCAGCATTAACAGCAAGGAAGGTCAATTGATTCATTTAATAAAAATCTGAAACCATTGATCTGATGGGTAGTTGGTTTGTGAAAGAACTGGTCTTACCAGAGATCACCATAATTCTAAAAAGGTAGGGCTGCAAGAGACCACATTTTGCAAAGTTATAAAATTAGTTGCCATGATGCCTGATTCATGATGAACAGACCTTGCTGAGCATAGAGAAAGCTGCTTTCTTTCATTAATATATATTGCATTTGAATAGAAACTTTATTCTTTACTTCTCTTTATGTTCCGTAGCCCTTACAATTATTCTTGTCTAGGTTTTCACAATTCCTTTCTTAACCTTGTATTCTATAAAAAATAATCTGTCCCTTTCTCTCTTTCCTTAAGTCTTATTAGTTTACTTACCTTGACTTGAGAATTTCTACCCTTCACTGATTGTTTTTTCTGTAGTATTTCACAGCCATGAATGTGGAGCCCCACTCCATTCAACCCTCAGTAAGCTCAGAATTCACTTTGCTTCCTTAGCCTACCCCCAATTCCCACCCATCTCCCACTTAATCTACATTTATACACTGTAAGCTCCACCCCTTCCCCAACACCCCTCCTCTTGGTGTGTACATCATCCAATCAACACTCTCTAAATGACTCATCTTTCTACCCTTTTCCTATAACGAAGTCTGTAATATACACACTACATACTCTGCTACTACCCCCCTCTGTACTACACACTTTGCACATTATTCCTACCACCCCCTCTGGTATTCTTTTCCCTTCCAGTTTTTATCATTTCTTCTACCAGCCTTTTATCTTACCCTCCACTAAACTCATCCATATACATCTTCCATATTATCCCCTAAATTTCTCTCCCTGTTCTTCCATCTTCCAACTACATGTCTTATCTACTCCATACGTATGCCTGAAATTTACATCTATGTTCCCTTACTTCTATTCTCCCTAATAACCTGCTCTCATGTACATGTGACCTATCAACGTCCACCTACAGTTAACCACCCACTATTTAATACTGATAAACACCACCTAGTCACACCTTCCCCTACTTTTTTTAATCTTCCAGACTTTCTCATATATAAATAAAAACTTCTCAATACCAACCACCATCTTCACCTAACAAAGTTCAAACAACACTCTATTCAATACATACTGCCTTCCCTATACAATTGCTTTAAAAAATCTCCTTATGTGGAGACATTCATCCTAACCCTGGCCCTAACTTCTCCCCCAAACATGATTTTAACCCCACTCCCTCTACATCCAATCATACTATACCATCCACCAATAATCTAAGTATTATCTCTATTCACTTACACAGTATACTTAACAAAATCTGTGAATATCATTCTTGAGTTGCTTTCTACTCTCCTGACAGTAATTCTTACAGAAACTGACTTAAACACCATATTACGGAGTCTGAAATACTTCCACTGAGCTATAATATTATCCACTCTGACAGATTATACAAAAAAGCTGGTTGTGTATATATTCACAACATCTTACCTTCTCATCATTGTCTATAAGCCCACCTAACTTTCATCCTGCTCAAATTATAATGCCAACTGCAAACTAAACCGTCACCTCCCAACTTATGTTCAAAGATGTTTTCCTCCACCAAGCTAGACAACACAAACGTAAAGAATGCAGCAGTTTCCCCAACTTTAATCCTAAGATATTCAACAGCTCATTCTCCACTATAAACTGGTCCTTCTTTAGCCTACTACTAGATGATGCAATTCTAAAATTCAATTCCATATTTATAGATACTCTTAAAAGTCTAGCTCCTTTCAGAAAAAGAGTGAAATCTCTCAGTGCACTTGGCTAACCCATTTCACCAGAGCACTAATCCACAAAAGGGGTGCCACATTGAAAAAATTGTTAAAATCTTGATCTTACAGCCAGCTACAAACAACTTCAGTGCTTAACAAAAAATGTCAACAATGACAAAAAACTACAATCTCAAACCACAAATTTATCAAAAAAGTCCCAAAAATTGCTGGGTGACCATTAACAAGATTCTTAACCCTGATTCTCCTAGCATACCAAACCCTTGCCTTAATGTCTCTCCCTTTTCAACCACCAAAAAGTTCAACTCCTGCTTCGTAGACTCTCTAGTCACCCTAACTCAAAACCAACACAACTCAAATCAAACTCCACCTCTCCACAATAATACTACTTTTTCTCTAAAGCATGTCTATACCTCATTCATCACATCTTTGCTGTCTAAACTTAAAGCCCTGTTCCCCCTCAGCAGACTATCTACTAAATGAATTCCAAAAACTTGCAGCTAACTCCATAGCCTACCAAAACCCCATACTGATCAACAGGTCAGTCCAAGAATCTATAGGCTCTTCAATCTGGAAACAGTTGTGTTGTTCCACTTCATACAGGTGGAAACTCTACTGATCTCACAAAGTATATGCCCATTGCTATACTGGCCCCCTCTCAAAAATACTAAAAATGCATACACAAACAACAACTAGATCATCTCCTACACAAAAATCTATCCTCATCGACCCAACATGGGTTTGACCAATATCACAGCACAACTACTGCCTTACTGTGTGATACCATCATAAAAGCCAGGTAAAACAATAACTTGGTATCCTCCCTCTTTCCTGACCTCACCAAAGCCTTTGGCACAGTCTCACACCCTAAACTTCTCCCCAGTATGTCAGCTCTCAATTTCTCTAACTGTACTCTCAGCTGGATTTCCAGAAACGTTTCCAATCAACAGCAATCAGTTAAATAGCTTTCTTCTTATTCCCTGTTACTCACATTTAACACTGGGATACCTCAAGACTCCATCCTTAGAACTAGTCTCTCTAACATTTCTATAAACAATCTCCATTCATCCTGCCTTCATTCCACACTTGTACAATAAGCGGATTACTCCACTATCATCTACTCTTCTGACAGTCTGCCACACCTCCAGTCCATCACCCAATAATCCTTTAACTCTATTGAAAGCTATCTTAAAGAAAACCAACTTCAACTCAACCCCCCAAAAAAATAAATAAATAAACTACTGTTATTTCAAAAAGTAAATCCCACTATAAACCAACTTTTACTACCACATCTCTTGATAGTGATAGAAGTAGCGCCACATGCTTGGTGTTATCATCGATGACCAACTTAAGTATGATCTCCATATCCAAAACTGTATTTAAATAAAAGGCTCACCAGAAACTTGGCTTGCTCTATAGATATAAAACAATTCCTTACTAATGACTCCAGACGCTCTCTTGCTAATGCTTGTGTACTTCCCACTCTACACTCTGCCTCTCCCATTCTACCCAACATACAATCCAGCTTAGAAGAAAAAATGGAACTATGCTATAACAAAACTGCCAGATTTGCTGCTAATCAGTCCTTCAACTCACACAAATGTCCATCTTTAAAACACTTTAAACTGGCTTGATCTACCTCACAAATCTCCTCCTCTGCCAACTAGCTCTTAAACATTTCATACTAAATAAACTACTTCCTGCCCATCCTTCTCCTCCATCACCACCTACCTATTATATCCCTAAGTGCTCCCTCCAGAGCTCTGGCCTACTACTGCTGAATATCTATAAACCTAAAAAATACATAGAACACAGTTTATACAGTTATACAGTAACCTTAGATATCAGATCCATACCAAACTGTTGCAATTTTAAAAAAAAACTACTAAAAGAAAGACTCCTCAACACCTGGCTCTGTTCCTGCCTTAACCTTGCTTATCTTCTCTGTAATCTACTTCACAACTCTGTCTAGTCTGTCAGTAACCATTTTTTCCTTTCTCCTTATCTGCCATACATAGACACCAGCCCTCCTTTTATTTTCCTCACTTCTTCCATTTATACTGCCCTCCTACCTTTTGTTACTATTCTGTTTATCTTCCCCTTCACTTTAACACCACCCCACTACTACTCCTATTCAAAACTCTTCATCATCTTCTCCGTATCCCCCTTTCTTATTACTAACCTACAAAAACGTATCCATTACTTCGTATATTTTTTCTAAAATACTGTACTTAATCCATTCTGCCTCTTCGATACCATTCTTCCACATATCTGTAGCTATAAGCTGATTTGCAAGTAAAACTGTCACCCTCAATGTACAGTTCAACTATTCCTGTTTTATCTTATTGATGCTGAAACTTAATTGATGTTCTTCATCTCACATTGCTGCAGTCCTGACACTTGGGTAGTCCGCTGTCCACGGTCGGCCCGAATATCAAAGTATAAGGCTGACGTCGGTCATGGCGCATTTAACTGACGTCAGGACGTCAGGGTACAAATGCGCATGACCGGCGTCATATCCTCAGTCTTTTTTGCCGCATGGTCCGATGCAGAAGCAGCATTGCAAGTGCCGGTTGGCGTTCTGAGATTTTTCGATTTAGAAGTTTCAGACCGAGTTCAAAGTTGGCTAAGTACCCGTTGGGAACATTTTAGTTTTTCTTGCCTCAGTCATTTACCGGATGTCAGAAAAAGTTAATAATTGTGTTTCTTGTGGGAAACAGATACCGCATAGAGATTATCATACTTTGTGTATTCCTTGCTTAGGGCCTGAGCACGACGTTGTTGGCTGTCGCTCTTGTGCTAGATTTAATAAACGCACTATAAAGAGAAGGTTGGATTGTGCAAGGTTAGTCTTTGGGAAGCGGTGCAATTATAAAATGCCGTCGGATGCTCCGACGCCCGCTTCCTCGAAGAAGCGCAAGGACAAGGCAGTTAAGCCTAGGCTAGAAGAACCGTCTGTACCGGATGCCGGTTCTTTAGAGGTGTCGGTGGAGCCGGTTGCTCCACCGGAGATTTCTTTGTGTTCCCAGAGTGAAACCTTATTATTGCAAGATGTGGCCTCTCAGGAGGCAAGTCAGGCTGAGGGGGCTTCTCAGGTTACTATACTCCCCTCCCTTCCTCAGATGGCTAGGCCCGCTCCTTCTGTTTCTAAGGCTTCTCCCAGGGGCAGGCCAGGTTTAGCTTCAGTTGGTGTTACCCCTAGCTCTTCAGGTACTATGCCCAAGAAGCATATGCTTAAAATGGCAGAAGATTTGATTACTTTGATTAGGGGTTCTATGCCCCCTCCTGCTAAGAGACCTAGGGTGGAACCTGAGCTGGGGGGTTTTGAGCAAGCTTCAGATATTTCAGAGTCTTCGGCTGAAGACTTGCAGGAGTACTCTCCTTATTCTGATTCTGATGTGGATGATTCTACTCCTTCTGCTACTCCTCCTGAGGATTTTTCTTTTCAGAAACTCTTCATTCCATGAGGGAGCATTTTAAGTGGGAGGGTCAGGACTTCTCTGATTCCAGGAAGCGGCTTAGGGAATTTCTGTTTTACCCCAGCATAGGCCTTTGGCTATACCTCCTGTTTTGGATGTAGTGGAAGATGTTTTTACAGAGGCTTCTCTTAATCCTGATTCTTTGCCTCCTGCTCCTGTTAAACCGGATAGGTATTACAGGGTGCCTGAAGTTCATAAGTATCTTTTTAAGAGTCCTAGGGCAGACCCAGAGACTGTTAGCCAGGGGCCTAAGGGTGTTAAGGCTTCTGTTGTTAAGAATCCGGTTCCTACAGACAAGGAGGCTAGGGCCTTGGATAGATGGGGAAAGAAAGTTTATACTTCTTCCACTCTTGCTATGAGGGCTCTGAATTGCCAGTTTCACATGTTGAAATACCAAAACTATTTCCTTTCACAATTGAAGTCTAAGGTTGATGCTCTGGCAGTAGGTATTGATTGTAAAGAGTTGCAAGATTTAGTACATGTTTCTGAACAGGTGGGTAAGCATTCTTTGCAATGTGGTTTTGATGCTGTACAGGCCTCGTCTAGGGTGGCTGCCACTGGGACTGTTCTTCGCAGGCACGCCTGGCTGAGGGATCAGAATTTGTCTGAACATGTTAAAACAAGGATTTTAGATGCTCCTTTACAATCTGACGTGTTGTTTGGTCCTCCTGTTGAGACAGTCTTGAAGAAAATGGAAGACAAGGCTAAGTCTATGCAGACTGTTAAAGATTTTTGCAGGTCCAGCCTCCAAAGTTTAGTAGAAATTGGCCTACTAAGGGGTGGGCGTATCCTTCTTATGATTCCCAGTCTAGGGGTAGATCTAGGCGTGGTAGGGCAGAGCTCAGGGCTCTTTCAGGCCTAGAACAGGGAGTTCTCCTGCACAGGCTTGGTGAGGGCAGGGGTCAGTCCTTTCGTAAGCAGACCCAATGACCTACCTTTTCAGCTGCCAGAGCCTGCTCGTCTGGCAGCACCTTTGGGAGGAAGGTTGGCGCTTTTCAAAGAAAATTGGAGTTTAATTACCCAGGACAGATGGGTATTGGATATCATACACCACGGCTACAGGTTTTATTTCCATACCTTGCCTCCTTTCAAAGGCATGCCAGGCGTTCCTCCTCAACAAAGAATAGAGGCTCACAAACAGGTTTCTCTGTTGCTCCAACTAGGGGCCATACAGCCGGTCCCTCTGCCAGAAGTGGGCCTAGGATTTTATTCTCGCCTGTTCCTAGTACCAAAGAAGGGGAACACGTGGAGACCAATTTTGGATTTATCTATCCTCAACACTTATCTGGACATTCCCAAGTTCAAAATGTTGACGTTGCAGCAGCTTTTACCTCTGCTGGGCAAAGATCATTGGATGGTAACTTTGGATCTCAAGGAGGCTTACCTTCATGTTCCTATCAGACTCAGTTGCAGAAAGTATCTGCGTTTTCGAGCTGGGACTTCTCACTATCAGTTCTCTGCATTGCCCTTTGGCTTATCTACTGCGCCCAGAGTGTTCACGAAAGTTCTGGCTCCAGTGATAGCTTTCTTCAGACTAAAAGGAATACAGATCTATCCTTATTTGGACGACTGCCTAATTCTGGCTCAAGGAAGGAAGAGCTTCTTCATCATTTGGAATATGTGATAGCAGTGCTAAGATGCCTAGGGTATTCTGTGAACGAAATAAAGTCCAGTCTAGTACCCTCTCAAGACATGTGCTTTCTGGGTGTGAGACTGAATACAGCAGCCCAGATGGCCTTTTTAACCCCGGACAAACGAAAGAGTCTATCCCTTTACTTCCTTCAACTATCTCATCAGTCCGGGCTGACTGCAAGGACAGTCCTTCAAGCCTTAGGGTTCATGGCATCTTGTATTCTGGTGCTTCCCAATGCCAAACTGCATATGAGGAAGCTACAATGGTATCTCAAAAATGTATGGACACAGCACTGCCAGGATCTGGACACTGTCATTCAAATAATACCTTGCATTCAGAAGGAATTTTTGTGGTGGGCTCAGGAATGTCACCTAAACAAGGGACTCTGTGACCCGGCCAGAGGCAAGTCAGATTTTAACGACGGATGCCTCAGACAAAGCTTGGGGAGCTCATCTAAATGGAAAGTGGATACAAAACAAGTGGCCTGTCAGACTACAACATCTACATATCAACATGAAGGAGATGTTAGCAGTCCAGTTTGCATTAATAGCTTTCAAGGAATTCCTTCTTCCAGGACAGGTGTTGATTCTAACAGACAACACAACTGTCATGTGGTACATCAACAAGCAAGGGGAACATTCTTATCCTCTATGCAGGCAAGCAATGATTTTGTGGGAGACTGCTCTCAGTTTACAGCTCAATCTTCAGGCAAGGTTTCTGCCAGGAGCACAGAACTCCTTAGCAGATGTGTTGAGCAGGCAATTATGGATCCCCACGAGTGGAAATTGGATCCTCATGTATTTCAGAAATTGACAGTGTCATGGGGAACTCCAGACATAGATCTGTTCGCTTCTCCACTAAACCATCAGCTGCCAAAGTTTTGCACAAAAGGTTTCATCCCACAGCTTGGAGAGTGGATGCTCTTTCTTTCAATTGGAGCAATCTTCATGTGTATGCCTTTCCACCTCTGCCTCTCCTCCCAAAGGTACTTCTGAAGGTCAGACAGGACAAGCCAAGGATGATTTTAATAGCTCCAGATTGGCCTCGACAGCACTGGTACCCATTACTAAGAAGTCTAGTACGGAAGCCTCCATGGCCTTTGCCTTGATTCCACACCTGTTGTCACAGGAGGACAGCCATTTGCTCAATGTCAAGCTTCACTCTCTGCACCTAACAGCCTGGCATATTCTGTTTTGAACAATAATGGGCCTCCACTTCCTCAGCAAGTTTTGAATGTTATTTTGGAAGCTAGGAGGCCTAGTACAAGGAAAGTGTACGCAGACAAATGGAAGAGATTTTTGTTTTGGAGTGCAGCAAAAGATTTTGATGTTTCTGAGCCTAATTTGTGTGTGGCTCTTCAATATCTTACTGAGTTACTAGACAAAGGTTTGTCTTTCTCTTCTATTAAAGTTCATGCTGCAGCAATTTCAGCTCACTATGATTGCAACCCACCATTGTTTTCTCATCCTTTGTTCAAGCAATTTCTTAGAGGGGCAAAGAATATAAGACCCCCACGAAGAGCTCCTACTCCTGCTTGGGATCTCAATTTTGTGTTGGAGAAACTCACTCTACAACCTTTTGAGCCTGCAGCTACTGCTGAGTTGAAATATTTATCATGGAAGACTGCTTTTTTGTTGGCCATTACCTCTGCAAGACGGGTTTCTGAATTACAGGCCCTTATGGCAGTTGAGCCTTTCTTGATTTTCCATAAGGATAGGGTATCATTACGTACTAATCCTTCCTTTATGCCTAAGGTGGTTTCTAGTGTGGCTTTAAACCAAACTATTCATTTGCCTACTTTTTATGCAAATCCCCAAAATAAGGGGAAAAGATTTTGCACACTTTGGATGTACACAGGCAGTTGCGTTATTATTTGGACAGAACTAAAGGGTTCCGGCAGTCTCAGCAGTTGTTTGTTTCTTTTGCTTTGAGTTCTCAGGGCAAGCCTGTGTCAAAACAAACTATTTCTAAGTGGATTGGGTTTTGCATTGCTTTCTGTTATTCCCATCATGGCAAGGAGGTTCCAGCTGGGATTAGGCCTCATTCCACTAGGGCTACTGCCACTTCAACTGCTTTTGAGGGAGTGGCAACCAAGGATATTTTGGAGGCAGCTACTTGGAGTTCTGTGCATACTTTCTCTAGGCATTATCACCTGCCACTTTACTCTAAGTCCAGGGCTGGTTTTGCCACTGCGGTTTTGCAGGGCATTTTGGCAGCTCCTGCTTCCTTATAGTTAGCCATCCTCCCTTACCTCTGCTTTGGGATTCTACCCAAGTGTCAGGACTGCAGCAATGTGAGATGAAGAACATAGTACAGTTTTGTACCTACCATAAATGTAGATGTTCGAAGATCCACATTGCTGCAGTCCAATTCTCCCTCCTTCCCTCTGTTGTTGGAGGTGGTTGTGTGGGTTGGGTTGTACTTATTGTGTATATTGTATATATATTGTACATATAGTTAGTGCAAGGGTGGTTGGTTATTTGTTTGCTGTCTTTTGGTTTTGACCTTTATTTTTAAGGTCTTCTGACATCTGGGGCAAGAAAAGACTGAGGATATGACGCCGGTCATGCGCATTTGTACCCTGACGTCCTGACGTCAGTTAAATGCGCCATGACCGACGTCAGCCTTATACTTTGATATTCGGGCCGACCGTGGACAGCAGACTACCCAAGTGTCAGGACTGCAGCAATGTGGATCTTCGAACATCTACATTTATGGTAGGTACAAAACTGTACTTTTTTGTTAACTCTTGTTTTATATTGTACTATTACCAAGCTAATTGATACTGAAACTTAATTGTAATTGCTAGCTTCTATTCTCTGTGTACTTATCTTTTTGTTTTAATATATTTTGAGACCCACCCCCCGGGCCTCCACTTAAAATAGGTTTATGCCCAGTCAGACTTTTCCGAGTCAACTAATGTAATTAAATAAATTCTGTTGTGAAGGCCGTGAACAGTCAGTTTGGAAGGCCTGCTTCCCCAGGAGTACTTAATCTTCTCTTTATATCAGAAGATCATTTTTTTGTAAAAGTCAGTCGTCTATCATCTTCAGCTAACTAAATTATTTCAGTATTAAAAAGCCAAACTCTTCAGAGTTAGCAGGATAACAGTTATGAAATCTCTGTTAAACATGATAAACAATCTCAAATTACAAACTTGAGTTGCTGACAGTTAAACAGTCTTGTATTTATTTTAAAATGTGTGCACAAAATGTTCAATATAGTCTTGATGTGTTTCAGCCCCCTTAAGCAAACTTTCCTGTTTTATTTTATGCTGATAATTTAAAAAATATACTTCATTAACAAATGATTAGAAAAATATAGTAAATGAAGATACTACTACAGGAAGTAGTTACAGAACTTTTCTAGAAAAATAAAACTTCATGGTCCGTTGCGGAATAAAAGCACATTTTGGAAAATGGTGATGTAAACAGAACTCACTTTTTTGCCATGAAGTACTAAATACATGGCAGTACTGAAAATATTTGAAGAAGCAGTTAATATTAGACCAATATACCTATGAATGTATAATTCAGAGTACAGCATTTGCTTTTTTTAATGCCTTTTTGTGAAATAAATTTGTAAAGTGGCCGCCTTAGAATTGAATTCATTCACAAAGATTGCTGAAAATGTTAAGGCTCTGAACAAAAGTAACCCCATGCAGGAAGGTACAAGATTCAGATTTTCTGTGCAGAGATTCGTTCAAAGTGAAATGCACTGTAACTGTTAAGCATACAGCATTAAGTATACTTTTTTTAAAATGATTTATTTGATTTATGCAGTAAGATTTGACAGTCAGAGGTGAGCTGCCTTCTGTAGCCATGGTGGGGATCAAATCTCAGAATGGCAAGTGGACTAGCTTTGTAGGCAGGTTTGAGAGGTACAGCCACACCATGGACCTGGGAGGAGACAGTTCTAGGCCATACCTCAGTGCAGGTAGTTACCTGTATATATGACGTCAACATGCAAGGACTAGGGCTGTAGCTGTCATGTGTGATTATGACAACTTCCTGAGCTAATTATCTTCTGTGAGCGTCACTTTCTCATGAAGCTGGGTCTGGCTATCCTGACTCGCAGGATGAAAATGAGAACCAAGATCCAGACATGGGTTGAAGAGAAAGATGATTCTTGGGTTCTGAACTACACAATGGGAAAACTGGTCTTTCTCATACATAATTAAATGATTTGTTTAAAATAAAAAGAAAAACATTCACTCATCAGGTGGCTGGGGAAGACAGTAAAGGATTGTGTTGCCTACTAACTTTTATGTTTACTTATGTGAGTTTGAATGAGATGAGAATTTATAGCATTATCACCATGGATTTGAACTGTGGTGCACAGTTCTAAACAATCATTGGAATATTACATATGTGGTTTATGGTCATGATGGCTGTATCACTAAAGGAAAGTATGCTGCATTTCTTGCCATTAAGGATAAAGCATCTGGTCCATCCTTTGCTGCATCAGAATGGCATTTGATACATGCCCTGTTTGTAATTATAAGCTAAGTTGATTAGCCATAGAACATTGAAAAGATCTTTTATGTCAGACAAGTATATGTAAAAGAGGGAAAACACTGTGAGATGCTACTGGTGTTTTTCCTGTCTAGTCCAAATGCAGCTGATGTAACAGTTTAGATTCTATCAAATAGTTAATTATCCAGCAAACCATGAATGCATTAATTCTGAGTTTTGACAATTTGCCAATAATCCCATCATGGGGAATAGTGTTGAAAGTCTTAACAAGTTGCGATAGGCAATGTGGACTATATACCCTTTATCCATGGCCTCAGTAACCATTTTGCAGTCATGTGATCAGAGATGTAGTCTTTGTCATTAACACAGGCCTCCAATGTATATACCATGCAACAATGGCATAATTCTATTTATCATCCATCTGCTACACAGAAAAGTGAAATAAAAGGCTGGCATGTAGCCATGTACATGAAATTTCTCATTTGCACTTTATGCAGCTTACTGCATTTTGTTACACCACTTAGTAATGCTGAATGCACTAGTGAGTGCACTGTAAATAAAGACATGCAGACTGTTCTCTTCAGTCATTGTTCTACGTTATGGATACAAAACTGTCCACACTGTTGACCTCATTCAGTCTGAATGCTGCATTATGCTGAAATAGACGCTACAACTACATAAAATGTAAACAGTCCAAACTTTACAGTGTAAACATTCCCATAAAAAGGTGTATGCTGATTTGTATCAGCAGCCTTATACAGTTAACCACATTCAAATGACAAATCTTCTTCTTCTTTCAGCTTTTCCCAGTTAGTGGTTGCCGCAGTAGAACTCCAGGCCGCTAATGATTGGCAGTAGATTTTTACAGTGCTGAGGGGCCAGCCCGACGCCCAACCTTCAATGAAGGCATGCCTATTGATGCCTGTCTTTTGAACGCCACTCAATCGCGGGGACAACATGCAGACTCCACATAGAAGGTGATCTAGTAGAGAATCAAACGGAAGAACCTCTTCCAGTGAGGCGACAATGCTACCACTGTACCACCAAATGCATGTTGCTCTGCATTTACAGTACATCAAAAAACACACTGATGTGTAGGCTGAAATGGGTAGTCACAAACAAAAAGGATATGTTTAACATGCATGGCATATATTAAATGACATACACACACCAGGGGCGGCTCGTGCTATAGGACTGCAGGACTGCAGCCCCCCACCCTGTACAATAAACTTGAAAAAAAAATAAAAAAATTCACGGACTCCACGCATGCGTGCATGGTTCCTGAGAGCTCCATGCACGCATGCGTGCTCATTCCAGAGATCCATACTGCTCTGTTAGGCAGTCCGGATAGGAAAGGCAGGAAACTCCACCCTTCCAGCCCAGAGGTCTGCGCGGTGATGACCGCACAGACCGAAAGGTCACCGGACTGCATCACCCGCAGGAAAGAGGCTCCAGCCTACTACTCTCGTGGGACTAGCCATCTCTCGCAGAAGACCCATGCGCGGGCAGCTGTTTTGTGGAGGGAGACCCATGCTGCAGAGGATCGGCGGCCGTTTTGTGGAGGGAGACCCATGCTGCAGAGGATCAGCGGCCGTTTTGTGGTGGGAGACCCATGCTGCAGAGGATCAGCGGCCATTTTGTGGACTTAGCTGCAGAGGATCGGTGGCCGTTTTGTGGAGGACAGGTAGTGGATTCACTGTGTGTGTGTGTGTGTGTGTGTGTGTGTGTGTGTGTGTGTGTGTGTGTGTGTGTGTGTGTGTGTGTGTGTGTGTGTGTGTGTGTGTGTGTGTGTGTGTGAGTGTTTGGGAGGGTTGTTTGTGTATTTGTGCATTTAGTTTCTTTGCCTGTGTTGTGTAGTAGTACTGCTAGGGAAAGGTTTTTTGGATTGTAATATGCAGGGTTGAAGTTAATGTCAGGGCTAGTAATAGGGTTAGGACCAGCACACAAGAGTAAGGTGATGCAGGGACGACAGGTCAGTACCGTTTCTAAGGAATATTAATGAATGAAATCTTTACAGAGGAGTACTAGAAATATTATTTGTTCGAAGCAGCATCAGCACTTTTCCTTTAAGTCGGTTTCTGTTTGAAGTGTTTTTGTTTATTTATTTTTTCAAACAAACTGATTTCAGATGACCATAGAATTATTAAAACTGCAGTTATGATATCTGGAATTACATACTATGAAAATATTTGTATACAGTTAATGTTTGTTTGGTTAATCTTAGATCCAAGATATTAGCGAATGAAAAATAAGGATGCACCTTTGAACAAACTAGGAAAAACTATGAGCGCAAATAGCAGAGATCAAGCAGAATATCTGGAACCCAAGCTTTCAGTACTTGTTAGGTTGTACAGCTTTGCTTACTTTCTAAAACTGCCAAGAGCAATTACCTTCTAGTGGTTAATGATGTCATTATGGATTTTTGTTAAAATATTACTTCTTATGTATTTAACATGAGTCTGAAGGCATTTACATTTAATGCATACAAGTGCATTTTCAGTAGATTTTTATTTGTTTTCTAGAAAATATTTGTACCAAAACTACATCTAACAGTATTATAACAAAACATAATATTTATAATGGGAGATCAAATAATGAAAATGAAGAATAGGTGCCCTTTGTTCTTCTGTGTGGTGACAGCCATTTATATATTTTTAAAATATGTGGATTCTTGGAATGACTATAACCTTTTATTTAATTGGATCTGGTGTGTTAACTGATTGAAATATTGCATGTTGGACAGCAATGGATGGTAAAACGAGCAGACAGATATTAGTAAAACAAACCTTAGAAATGACTCAATCAAATCCTATAATGTTATTATCTGTGAGCTTATAAAACAATGC
>NC_056747.1:537275636-537288136 GCF_019279795.1 Protopterus annectens | reverse complement strand
TCTGGAGTTAATGTTGTGACTGATGAAGTTACCAGTTCTGTGGTGAGACGCATCAATTTGTTAATGTATGCCTCTTGGGCTGATGATGTCATAGTAGTAGTACTGTAGTTGGATACTCCGATACTGGGATTTATTTATCATAAAAAGAATGTTGAGGACTTCTAGGACTTGATTCTGCATTATGAATACAGAGATGTTTTTTTTTTTTTTTCGTAACCCAAACAGACTCCCATTAGCTACAAAGTCCAATTCAATATTGGGTCTGAAGGAGTGGTAGGCATTCAAACCCTGCAATGTGGGAAACTTTCACAGTTCTAAATCCATGTTTCAGTAACAACATATAGATCATTCTTTTCACCTGTTAGAAATGCCTCCATGGAGTGTAATTTTTTGTTTAGGCATTTAGCATTGATTAATGCTACTTTATTATGATTTTTGGTTGTAGCTGGTTATATAATTTGATGAGACTGACTTTTCCTAAAAAGGCACTATAAGGGAAGAAAAAGTCTTAGACCAAATAGGAAGTCACAAGTAGAGAGATGCAGACCATCTTTAACAAAGCATGTTGGGTTGTGCCAGGCTGGGGGTGTGTGTGCGTACATAGATATACATATATATATATATATATATATATATATATATATATATATATATATATATATATATATATATATATATACACACACACATATATACATATTTATATTTATGTATATATATATATATATATATATATAGAGAGAGAGAGAGAGAGAGAGATGCATATATATATATATATATATATATATATATATATATATATATATATATATATATATACATATATTTTTTTTTTTTTTTAGGATCCCCATAAAATTAAACCAGTAGTTAAGAATATTATCATTCTTGGTGAAGATCGGATACTATTCTACTAGTTTCACTAGCTTTCTTAGGAGCTTATTCAGAGAGCTGCCGCGTGTCTCCTTCCATATTATATAAGAAGGTGCTTCTTAAGTCATTCACTCCCATGTGGGCAATGGTCAGGTCATGTGTGTACTTGGGATGAAGGGACTTGAGGATTTTATTGATACATTTTCTATCATATGGGAGCAACTAATGATTAACAGATCTTTGCTCAGCCTGGTGATTGAAACATCTGCGTGTGTTTAACTTTAAATTAATCAATAATTAGGACATTGCCAGATGAATTAACTTTGTCTTTCTGTCTTAAGGGCTACTGCATGCTAGTTATGCCCTGCACACCCACCTTGCTAATTATTTAAAACTCTGAGAATGCATGATGTCTGACGAAGGGGCATATTTCCCTTTCCCAAGGATCATCCTTTCTCACACAGCTGTCAAACTTATGTAATGTCAGCCGTACATAGGCCAATCTTAGTCACAATCAATCAATGTAAAGGTAACTATATATATCTATCTAGATATATATCTATATCTATCTTTATATATATATTATATATATCTATATAAACACACACGCACATATATATATATATATATATATATATATATATAACACACACACACACACACACACACACATATATATATATATATATATATATATATAAACACACGCACACATAAGCACACCTGTATATAATTTATATGAATGCATGTATTGAGAGAATCATTGTCCATTATCCGTTTAAGCTTCAGACTGTCCTAAGGTTCTTAATTTAGCACTGGGAAAGGGGTGGGATTCAGTTGTATTATATATTACAGACAGGGAAATATTCAGTTTTCCACATTCTGCTCTATTTTGAGCTTCTTGTCTTCTAAGATTACGTTTGGATGGACTGCAGGCAGCACTGTTTCAAACATATGTCATGACAGGCTAATTTAAATTCCTCCTGTCTGGTGCAAGCTAACTGAAAATTATTGCAGGAACATTTAATAACTGTTTTCAAAATAAAGTGCCTCAAGATACATTTTAAAAATCATTCTGTAAACAATATTGCCCTTATATGCAGTCTGCAGGGTCATATCTAAATAGTGTTGGTAGCCTATCTGATCAGCATTTTGTTGCTCTCAGAAGATGTGATCAGTTTTGAGTTTACTATTTTATCACAAATTAACTCAACTGAAATGTTATGTATATTCTGCGAGAACAGAAACGCATCATAGACTTAGAAAGGGCAACAGTGTACTGAATCTAATAGTTTTTTAACATTCCTGAACCCTTCTAGTGCACCATTTTCTCTTCCTAGGTAGTCATAGTCATCCGCTTTCACAAATTTCTGCCATGGTTTTGATCGCTCAAATTATCAATACTAATTCCAAACTGCAGACTTTTTACTTTAATCCTAGACCTCTGAATGTGCACACAATATCAGATGGCAGAAATGTTTAAACTTTTCCAACCATTTCTTTAAATGTATGTTTTGTCCATCCACTCCTGAACTAGAGTTTTGTTAACTTCTGCTCTTGCTTTTGTGGGCTCTGGTAGTATCTTGTGTTTATAAAACTTCATTACTTATTCAAATAAATTATCAGCAAGGAAAATGTATCCTATAGTCTTAGTCTCCCTGTTTTCAAGATTGTCTAGGTTAATGTTTTAGAATGATCTGAACTGGAAGTTTCTAATCGGGCCTTAATTATTTTAATTACTGTAATTTGTTACCAGAATGCCTTTCCTCTGAAATTTATTTATTTGACATTTGTTGACAGGGTATGTCCGTCTGAGCAAAAAGCTCTTTTTCAGTCGAGACCCGGGGAGAAAAGCTCCACAACTAGTACACAAATCAAATACAAAAAAATAGTTTTCATTAAAACTAAACACAGTATTCAAGACAGTAATTTGTCTAATAACTAAGCTGCGATTATAAGCAGACCAGAATACAAGATGTCCGTATTTTTGATGAGCATTCGCGTCATCAGATGGCCTAGGTATATCCTAACCAGCAGCATGAACAAGGAAATTATATCCCATTTACTCTGCAGTGTGTTGTATGCATAGTCATATGTTTATCTTCTCACCCCAGTTGCAGGAAGAATCTTTTGAATTTTTCACCCAAAAGTTATAAGCTTTGTAATACATTCATGTTCTTTGTCTCTGTGAGACATTAAACTTTCTCTTTGGCTTGGTGATCCCAGCTTGTTTGCTTTCTTCATTCATCATTGTACAGTTTTTGAACAGATTCACGTACCTTTATACAAGAAATGCAGCAGCCTTAGCTTATTACTGACCTTTTTGCACATTTGAGAAAGATTGCAGAAAAAAGGTTGTCATACAGCAGCTGACACTATAGCTGTTGCAAGGTATAGTGTGTAAGTGACACTTCCTGGTGTCTGGTTTTTACATCTGATAAAGTTGGCTAACATAATTGCTCATTTCTTTTCTGTGATCTTATGTCTAGAAGTCTATCACAAGATTGAATTTCATTGGTCTGTAAACTGGTATTCAGTTAAGATAGTCAAGAAACATCAGTGTATGTTATCTATGAAAATGAGCAGATGGTGTATAAAACCTAAAATAATACAGAAAAACAATCAGTAAAAACTGAAAGAAAAATCTAGCAAGGCTAGACTTTCCATTGTGTGATTCCTTAAACCTCTTGTATTAGAGACAAAATGTGATGTATGTAAATGACTGTTAAAGGACATCAGGTGTTTCAGCTTTATGGCAGTTCTGAATGTCCATGACTTTTTTTCTTTTTAAGTCTATATATGGAAAAATTCAGGCCCATAAAGCCAAACCCCCACTACCTGTGGATATGCATGTTTCAGCCTTCTTATGGCATCATAAGCATGGCATAAGTGGAATGTTTGGCTAACCTTTAGAAACATAGGGTTGTCATACCTAGCTGATATTCATCACCATTAGGGTGTCAGCAAAATATTCCAACCAACAAACTAAAACACATTAAAGCAACAAATCAGTGATTAACTTAAAAATCCATCACTTCCTTATTAAATGCATAGCTGCTCTTTGCTCTCGCATGTCTAGTCTCTTCTGAACAGCTTCAGCATATATACATCATTTGTAAGAGATAGAAATTAATCATTTGATTTATTTAGCTATATATTTATGGTATTTGATCAAGAGCCTATGAACTAGTACTCCATATATCAGACAAAACCATACTGTGATATTTCTTTGCACCAAAGTAATGATCAATAATATAAGTTTTGTTCTTTATTTAGCCCTGCTGATCTCTGGACCCATCTGCCCATATGCCAGGTTGTGTGCTGCATAAATCTGGCTACTGCCTTTCTGAAATAGGCCAACACTGCAATCATATTTAAACATCAAAAAATGTAAAGAAGCCTTCTCCATCACACACTGATGTTTCATATTGCACACAAACAACCCTAACCTTGCTCCAGAAGTTCTCACCAGTGCATTCATATCCCTCCAGGATACAGTCTTCCCTATAATGTCTTGATTCTCTAAAGCAAAAAGAAATGATTGACTAACTCCCTAATAAAAATAGCTTTTAGAACATTGAGATGATAGAAGGAAGGCACGGAGAAACAATGCCTCCCATAGCAATTGCCAACAGTATAGCCAGATCAAAAACCTCCCAAAACAAGCCAACGCAATGCCACAAAAGTCAGGAAATGAAAACATTTCAAACATCCAAGCAGTTCTGGGAACAAGTGAATCAACTCACAAGAAGGATTACTCATAATATTCCAACAACAGCAACTTCAACATTTGCATTCTCTCCTGAGTCTTCTCTGATCTGTCCGGCCTCTCCACCCAGTCAAAGACTCACGCTGTCCCCATCACCGCAGGAGTCACTTCTCAATCTCAGAACAAGTTACTTAGACTCATCAACAAATAAAATCTCGCAGTTCATGAGGTTCAGATGACCTCTCTCCCTAGGGTACTTACGTATTATCGCAACCAGATTTTCGCAGTTGCGAAACTCGCATGCTGCAATGAAATGGAATGCAGGAAACACCGTAAGGTGTAATTTCACTTCTTTACTAAGAAAAAACAAGCTTGGGATATATTTTGGAAGATAAATAAATGTGAGATTATTCTTGTTTTTGTGCATTACACACGCACGCTTCATTTCTCACGGCTGCTGTATTACTGACGAAAGGAATTCTGTGACTGTAAGGAAGGAATGCTGCCAAGAAAAGCACCCACATCATATATGGAAATGCTTTAGGTAATGTCTTTAATTCTAACACTTTGCACACAGACTTGTAAGGAAAGTTTTGGTAACAGCAAGTTGCACTAAGGAATGGCTTTCAAAAGTGTTGATGGATGATGTCGGCAGGTGATTCTAGGGTTTGTTTCTGATGGGAGAACTTCTCAGCAGTGTGTAGTTTTTGTGTTGTTGATGGGTGGTATCCTCAGATAAACTCAGATTGTACTTCACTGGTTTCTGGAAGGTATTAGGGCTGAAAATATGTGGATTGTTCATTTCCTGGTATTGTCTTCTTTTTTTTTTTTTTTTTTATGCGGGGAAAGTTGTCACAGATTGTAGTCAGGTATACTTCAAACCAGTGCTTTGCATGGGCAAAATAGGTTTCACATGACATGCTGCCAGGGAAGTGCATACATAAACAACCAAACTTAGTTTTTAATTTTTACCTGATGACCCTGCAATAAAACAACCATAAGGGTGAAAGTAAACAGATTGTATGACTTGATTACAACATCAGCGGTCAGATTTTAATGTCGGGAAGCAACCACTACTACCGCAAAAATCTTGTTGCGATAATACGTAATTAGTTTATATACCACTGCAGCGACTTCCTGACACTACCCCCCCCACCCCATAGCAGATTGTTAATCTCTAGCCGAGACAAAAATAATACCAAATGTATGGAAAATAGCAATTGTCACCCCAATTAGAAAGCAATCTAAACCCAGCAAAACTGTTCAAAAGGTGAGCATCTCTATCCTTGCACTCCAGGTAAATTACTTGAAAAATTATCTGTTTATCTTACCTACGATAATATGGTCCATCCATAAAACACACAGCCTTATGGAACCTATTAATCAGATACTACACACTACAGTTAGAGCCCAGCTCAATGGCAACATCTTTATGAACATTATAGAAGTGTTTACCCTCATTGACCACTTCCTTCTCCATCACCTACTACATCTAGGCAAAAGTCCTGATTAACTACCTTGGTTTCAAGACTATCTCATAAATTGCTACTTTGTCAAAATTCATACCATGATTTCTAAGTCAGCCTTCAAAAAGGCATACCACAAGTTTCCATATTTGCTTCTCTGCTATTTCCCAGCTTCATAAATAAACTTCCCCTCCTTCTCTTTGCAGACTATACAGTATTATATCACACAAAATAACTCAATAAACAACCACCACTGGGGCCTGTAACCAGTTGTCCCTACACTAATCTATTGGACTTACAATAGTCTCAACATCAAAATCAAACACCACACACATTCAAACAAGCAGTAAAATTAGTAAATTTATTAAGCAGTGTTCTAAAAATGAAAACCACTGTAAAACATTGAAAAAGCAAAATGGCTCCATGTTCAACAAATTGTTAACATTCTCCTAGGATCCCAGCTATTCATGCTCCTAATCATCTAAACCTTCTTTCCCTCAGCAGCTAAACTAATTAAGACAACCTTTCACTTAGATCCTCGCCATCTTACCCAAAATTTAATACTCAACTAAAGGCCCACCTCCTGTCATCAACAAAATGCCATTTCTTCTAATTCAGCCATGTCACCTAGCCAGAACAACATCTCTCTCTCTCTCTCTGTCCCTTATATGACAGGTTCCTTTGCACTAATCTTCAATTCTCACTCACATGAACTTTAGCTTAGTATAACGTCTCCTTCCAGCTATTCGCAACCTTTGTCTAACACACTTCACTCTACTCAACTATCCATTCATTTCAATTTAGACAATACACAACTGTAATTACCACAGTGATAACTTACTTTCCACATGAGATTTTCTAGCTTTTATTAAGTACTACATACAATTGTAGGTGCTCACTAAATTTTATTAGCTAATATTGGCATTTCACAGATGTGGATTTTCATTATATTCTTGTGGTCTCTCTCTAAATGTAATTCTGATTTTCTTTCTCTTCCTGGACTGAGTTGGAAGCTATCCACTTGTGATCAGAGATCTTCACAAATAAACAAATTTAAATACAATAGAAAAAATACATGAAATAAACCCCCTGGTTCTTATTCCACCTTTATAACTAGCCTGGAGATTTTCTTTTCCTTTTTGCCGCCCATGTTCTCCACTTTCATACATGTTACAGATAAAGCACTACAGCCAACACTCACGAAATATGTCTATTATAGTCTGTGCCATCATCTGCTAAAGTTTGTGCTCTTCAGCTCAAAGTTCTGAAGTAGCTCAACATTTTAAAAATATGCACGAGTCAGCAAGATAGCAAAACAGCAGTAAAAACACCTTGGAATAATGGAATTCCTGAGTAAATCCTGCTCCCTGAAATGTTAGCGTTACTCCGATATTCATTAGCCCCTGCTCCTTTTTTTTAGTACAAGTGGCCTTCTCTGGACAAGCTCACTGCCTCCCCATCTCCTCCGTCAAAAAAAAGTTTCCATTTGCCTATGTTACATACATGATGGGCATCTCTGCCAGCTACAGCTGAGGAAAAAGAGAAACATAAAATTGTTCAGAAAGGCAAAGATCCAAATTGAGGCAAGTCAGTCAAGATAAAAGGTAAGACATTTTATAAAGGCATCATGAGAGAAAGTGAGGGTTAAGAAAACTGGTAGAGAGTGAATAGAAAAAGAAGAGGAAACATCGGTTAATAAATTAATACATATCATTCATAAAGGATGCAAATATAGATTTATGGTATCTGCTTTTTAACAGTAGAGTTGCTTCTAGAAAGAACAAAAAAAGAATGTCCAAAGCTAAAGGTAAATAGATAGGAAGGTGGGAAACAATGTTGAAACACATTTGAAATGTTAGAGAAATGAGGGGAGAATTGGTGATGTTTTCAGTTAATCTTTTCCAAAACACATGGGGACAATGATAATGTTCCTGAATACAGGAAGGTGGATTTGATTGTTTTTCTTCTTTTTTAAGTAAAAAAATGGAATATATCATATCTTGATAAGGATCACACAAGACAAGTGCAACAGATTTATTGGTATCCACCACATACAAAATAAAAACGTGCACTCCCTTTCAATATCATCGGTTTCTCTGCTCAGGTATTTAGTATGATTTTTTCATCAGTATGCCAGCTCCTGTGCTTTCTAGGGATTTATAGAAGAATGTAAGACTTCCCAACCATTGTTCAATGTTGAAGTAGATGACCTTAAAATTCATCAGTCCAATTTGGATGATTCAATGAAATCACTGAGTGCTAATTCTCATGGATGGTCACTGCCAGCATCCTTTCTTTCATAGCATCAACAGTAACTAAATGTTAAAGATTTTATTTTCTGTACAGTCATATGACCTTGGAGTATCTCACGACCAGGGATTATACATAAGTCAAGAAGTTGTGGGGGGCAATGCCCTGAGTGCACGTAAAGAAATGTTTCTTGTTGGCTTGTTTTGACTGGATGAAGCTATGGCCAACTGTAGCATTGTCCATATGTAGCCCTCTTGTTATTGGAATTAAAGTTTTGATATGGGTGTAATGTATTCCCTTCTATTAACATTTATTTATTTTTATTTAATTGAACAATTATATCATTCCTCATCTACTTAAAAATCTTTCTATATAGAACCCAATTAAATAGACATGTTGTATGTCAAGTACTCAAGTGGTTATCTAACAACAGCATAAAAAAGCTGTTCTACATCTCCTTCACTGTAGGTACCATAAGGAGAAAGGGTTTCAGATTTCAATAGACAACAAGGCGCTTTTTTCTGAACTACTTTAGTCATGCTTATAGGTGAAACCTCTGTTCTCACTTAAAGTCGTATTTCACAACCTAACTCTGTGGTACAATGGGTAAAACCCTGACTGTGACCCAGGCAGCCATTGTTCAGATAGCAGCCTTGGCAGTGCAGGATCCAGGTAGAGAGTAAGAGGAATGGAGAGGCATAGCCTGCTTGCCTGTCCAGGATACTGTGGAGATGGGAGGGGTTTGCATCCATATGAAGGCTCAATGGGTGGGTGAGAAAGCCCTAGTGGACACCAGGGAAGCCTCCACTTGTGCCATGTGAGGGAGAGACAAGACCAATTCAAGAGACAGTCTCTTGTAGAAGTAAGAGGAAATAATCTGTACAAGCTTATTTCATGTCCTTGGCCAACATCTCACCATGTATATGCAGGTAGGGCCATGGAGAAAAACAAGAAAATCCCTGAACCATGTCTGTTGGCTGCCTGAATAATGGCCCTTCCTTTCCAACCTCTATCCTAATGATGGGGAGATGAGCCAATTTACCAATGAGGGGGGCTAATGATGAACAAGCAGTGGGCAAGGACAGCAAAAAGTCTTATTTCTTCTGTGATCTGATAACTTCACAGAAATGCTTATTCACAAGCCATTCATAATGCCCTCTTCTCTTAAATATTCTATAACACACATGGCTATTTATGTGATGCATAGCCTGAGCAGAAAATTACAAATGTACAGTAGATGTACTTTATTTTTCAGCAGGCAACTGACACAGGACCTCACAAAATAGTTTTGAACAAATCTAACTACATTCAAATAGGGCTAATGGTTGGTGCATAAGCAAAGCAGTGGCTAGAGAAAAGTCCACAGGGGATCATACTAAATGGACCCTTCTTTGGCGTGATGCCTCTGGGCTGATTACCAATGCCAGCCCATTTCAGTGTTCTGCATAAGTGACACTACAGAAAGTCTGGAAGGAAAGTGTGCCTTATTGCTAACAGTGTAAGGAAATGCAAGAAGGTTTAGAAAGGACTGAATTATGATGTGTGTGACTCAAGCTTGTTTAGCTACTTTGCTGTTTTATTGAACTGTTTGGAGGATGAGGGGGTTGGGTGTGCCTATCCTGCATGGGAGGGGAGCAGTTTAGTGCCATCAAGTGCCTCAGTCCCTTGAAGGAGGGACAGTGCTGCAAGAGGCAGTCTAGAGGATGGGTGCTCATCCAAAAAGTGGCTTCAGCAGTATTTCTCTTCACAAGTACAGTACATGGAAGGGCTCCCTGTGTTACATTCAAGAGCTTCGATGCAAGTCTGGTAAGTATATAAAAAAGTGAGAGAACAGTGACTGTTAAAAATGCTGCTCTACTTTAAAGATGATTTGACAAAGAAACAAGCCCAGCTCCCTGCACACCCCTACCACTTACATATAGTAACTATGAAATCAGCACTCCTCAGAGAAAGGGGAAAATACTAAAACACATCGATCTTGGGCTTCGTCCATGTAAGTCCAGTTTTCATACATTCATCCTTGCTGTTCTAAGACTTGCACTTCTGGGTGCCAACATTCAAAACCGTTACTGCATGATGGAAGTATTCACCTACATCAAGAACAGCATTATAGTCCCTGTGGTGATTTGAATCATCTGTTCCCCTTATCCACAGGACAGGTTTGATTTAACATGTGCCCTGGCCTCATTGCGGAGATGATGGTGAGTTCAAAAACCACTGCTAATGTTGCCTCTGTGATGCCCTCCCCAGCTCACTCTTGACCTCACTGGGGAATAACCCAGGATGGGGTAATAAATGAGAATGGGTCATAGGGGAAAACTTGGTGTTTGGAAGGCAAAGTAGGTGAAAAGTACATAGAAAAGAATAGGTTTTGAAACGATAGAGGGATTGAGGAAGCTTGCAAGAATGATGAAGCTGCAACCTGTCTGTAGAATAAACAGAAAAAGAGAAGGAAAGTGGTAATGTATCTTTGAAGCATTAACCAATCGAGAGGTGTACACAGTTATACAGAAAGTAGAAGCAAGAGCAACAGAAAGGAAAATGTAGTGTGTCATTATTACATTATGTGGTTTAATGGTCAGTAAGTGTTCTAACAAAGAAGGAAATGGAGTACTGGCATTCACAGCCTGGACATCACCAAAACCAGAAAAAAACGGTTTTACTTTTCCTTACTAGGTAGCTTATGAGACCACATCTGGAGTACTGTGCACATATCTGGAAATCTCATTTCCATCAGCAGGAAAGAAAGAACAGAGTCTGTAAAAAAGTAAGGCAGCAAAAATGGTTCCTGGCCATCAACAGAAACTATATAAAGAAAAGACTACTCTTAAAGCAAAAGGGCAGGGCAAGAAATTGTTAAAATGTATACTATATAAAAATCATCCAAATTGCACAAGTCTGCATGTTCTTCCAAAAAGAGAAGATGCAAGACATAAAATCTATGGGAAGCCTATAAAGTATACTTGTGTTAGTAATGAAGGGTGTGTTTAATTAGCCTTTCTGAAAAAGTGGTAGCACCTTGTAAACGGCCCCAGAATTCAACAATTAATGGGATATGTATAAAGGCTGCTGATTAAGAAGGATCATCAACTTATCCAGAAAGAAAAAAAAAAAAAATATATATATATATATATAAGTAGATTACTTCTCTCTGAGCAATGCTCGTCTACAACCTAATGTGTCTACTTAACATCTGGGAGGACTTGTAGTTAGTTGGACACTTTGCCTTAAGTAATACTGATGTTATCTATTTGATCTTCATGTGCACAACTCATCTGACTGATCTTGTCATCTGCCTGGGGCTCTGTAAATGTGAAGTATACTAGTGTTGGAAATGGGGGTGTGTATTTAAAATGGGCTTCCTGAAAAGGAGATGGCACCTTGTAAACAGCAGCAGAATTTAAAAAAGTCATGGTGAAGATATTTTTAGCACATTTTAGATGCAGGCATGTGGTTCATTCATTCATTCTTTAATTTCCCAATTTATCCAGCCCATGGACTCCTGCGGTGTAGTCATCCATTATGTATGAGCCCCAGAACAGCAGCATTTGTCAAGAGTAATACAAAAATAAAGTTCCCCCACAAAGTCATCTTTTAACTTATAGTTGTTAATGTTGCATAATAAAACATTGTTAGCAAATAATTTGTAAACAGATATTTTTCCATGAGATGACCTACATTTCAAATCATTATTGTTTCAGAACCATGGCACACATGTACAGGAATAGCCAGGAGCAATACCTGTCCCCACAGCTTTGTTAGTGAGCAGCAGCTGATGTTCATTACAAAACAACAACATGCTTTGTCTTAAAATGCAGACTATTTTACAATACTCTTAGTTTGCAAAATGTATGCATTAAAAACTAAGTAACTAGCCATTTCAAGGCTCTGGCAACCATTGTGTTGAATGGTTCTGTAAACTTAATTAGTGTCCATTTTTGCATGCCATCTTAATGTAATTGTGCAGAGGCATTTAATTTGTTTTAAAAAACAGCAACATTTTCTTTTTCTGAATTTCTGTAAATGCTTAATCTTTTTTTAATTGTGTGACAAGAATGGTCCCCTTAAGTCACAGTATAATTAAAATTCAAGAAGGAAGTTTTTCATGTTTGCAAGGAGAGGTCATCTCAGCACCTGAAATAAAGCAGTAATTGCCTTTTTTCCTTTTTTTTAAAAATTTATAAGCAGGGTGTCCTTTAAAAATT